>NC_071265.1:18333353-18458353 GCF_023375685.1 Ictalurus furcatus | reverse complement strand
CACATGTACATAAGTATTCACAGTCATGACACTCAAAATTGAGCTCAGGTGCATCCTGTTTCCACTGATCATCCTTGAGATGTTTCTACAACTCGACTGGAGTCCACCTGTGGTAAATTCAGTTGATTGGACATGATTTGGAAAGGCACACACCTGTCTATATAAGGTCCCACAGTTAACAATTCATGTCAGAGCACAAACCAAGCCATGAAGTTCAAGAAATTGTCTGTAGTCCTCTGAGACAGGATTGTATCGAGGCACAGATCTGGGGAAGGGTACAGAAACATTTCTGCAGCATTGAAGGTCCCAATGAGCACAGTGGCCTCCATCATCCATAAATGGAAGAAGTTTGGAACCAGCAGGACTCTTCCTAGAGCTGGCCGCCCGGCCAAACTGAGCGATCCGGGGAGAAGGGCCTTAGTCAGGGAGGTGACCAAAAACCCGATGGACACTCTGACAGAGCTCCAGCGTGTCTCTGTGGAGAGAGGAGAACCTTCCAGAAGAACAACCATCTCTGCAGCACTCCACCAATCAGGCCTGTATGGTAGAGTGGCCAGACGGAAGCCACTCCTCAGTAAAAGGCACATGACAGCCCGCCTGGAGTTTGCCAAAAGGCACCTGACGGTCTCTCAGACCAAGACAAAGATTGAACGCTTTGGTCTGAATGGCAAGCGTTATGTCTGGAGGAAACCAGGCACCACTCATCACCTGGCCAATACCATCCCTACAGTGAAGCATGGTGGTGGAAGCATTGTGCTGTTGGGAAATTTTTCATTAGCAGGAACTGGGAGACTAGTCAGGATTGAGGGAAAGATGAATGCAGCAATGTACAGAGACATCCTTGATGAAAACCTGCTCCAGAACACTCTGGACCTCAGACTGGCGTGAAGGTTTATCTTCCAACAGGGCAACGACCCTAAGCACACAGCCAAGATAATGAAGGAGTGGCTACAGGACAACTCTGTGAATGTCCTTGAGTGGCCCAGCCAGAGCCCAGACTTGAACCTGATTGAACATCCCTGGAGAGATCTGAAAATGGCTTTGCACCGACACTCCCCATCCAACCTGATGGAGCTTGAGAGGTCCTGCAAAGAAGAATGGGAGAAACTGCCCAAAAATAGGTGTGCCAGCTTGTAGAATCATACTCAGAAAGACTTGAGGCTGTAATTGGTTCCAAAGGTGCTTCAACAAAGTATTGAGCAAAGGCTGTGAATACTTATGTACATGTGCTTTTTTGTTTTTTATTTTTAATAAATTTGCAAAAATTTCAAACAAACTTCTTTTGATGATCCCACTTCCCAGCTGAGATTGTCACAAGGAGAGAGCTGTGCAGCATTGGGCGGGGTTCCAGAGTGGGGGAAAACCTCCACAGAGGGGCAATGACGATGGACAGCCGGGGAGCGTTGTCATCTTTACAGGCGTAGCCTTCTGGAAAAAAGTCAACAAAAGAGGCACAGAGTCCGCAGTTTTAGCATAAAATGACCAATCGCCTCGATGCTCCCGGCAGGTCCTTTTATACTCTGACACTGCCTCCTTGATGGTAGAGAGCTACAGCTGCTAACAGCGATCACCAACCAGCCTTTCAGACATGCTCTGATACCGTCCAAAACAAGGTGCATTTGTCTTCTTTTGGGCGCGTACCTTTGGTCCGATGTCACAATACATACATGCATACAGTCCAGTCTGAACGTATTGGAACATCAAGGCCAATTCTATTTTTTTCATTATACATTGAAGACCTTTGGGTTTGAGATCAAAATATGACTATAAGACGATAGATCAGAATTGAACTTTTAATTTCTTGATATTTACATCTAAAACATGACAGCTTTAACTTAAAATATGGCACCTTTTGTGGCAGACCACCCAATATTAAAGTGAGCAAAAGTATAAGAACAGATAGACTTAAAGTAAATTAAAGTAAATAACATTAAATATTTGGTTGTATATCCTTGCTTGCAATACCTGCATCAAGCCGGTGACCCTCGGACGTAACTAAACTGTTACATTTTTCTTTTGTGTTGCTTTTCCAGGCTTGAACTACTTTCTTCTTTTAGTTGTTGCTTGTGTTTTTTGTTTTGTTTTGTTTTTGGGTGGGGGGGTTCTTCAGGCTCCTATTCAGGAGGTGAAATGCATGCTCAACTGGGCTAAGGTCTGGTGATTAACTTGGCCAGTCTAAAACCTTCCATTTTCCCCCTGATGCAGTCCCTTGTGTTGGCAGTGCATTTGGGGTCATTGTCTTGCTGCATGATGAAGTTCAGGAACTAGGGACCCAGAAGCCATGGGGAAGGCGAGACAGGGCAGGAAGTAAGCTGGCAGTGAGCAGATTGGCTGGAAAACACTGGAATACTTGGAAAGGAAAACCAAACGGTAAACCCCGAAAGGCCATGGTTTACAGTGATTTTAGAACAGTTAAAGGGGTTTTAGGTAGGGATGCACCGAATGTTCGGCAACCAAAATTAAGTGATAAGGCCAAATAAATTTGACCGAACAATGACGTGTTTGATGACGCGACCAAATAGCCTAGTAACCAGAGTGAGACGCGCGAATGTCATGACCTCGATGAGGGGGCGCGCGCATGCACGAGCTACTTGCTCTTCGGATGTTTACTGTGCGTTTGTTTTGTTTCTGTCACGTCGCGAGACGTAAGGTAGTAGAGTACGGAAGCAGGTAAAGACGTATTTATTTAAGGGCAGGCAGACAAATCCAGTATCTACTATAATACTCTGTGAGGTGTACAGGGACGCGAGAGGTATATATCCCCAATATAATCAGCCGTATAGAACCGAATAGAACCATTTTTTGCACTCTTGTCAATGCACTTTTTAAGGCACTTTTTTGTTGTAGGCTACAGAGTGTTCCATTCTTTCAGCAGTCAGTTATAGGCCTAACATAGGCTATTCAAGGGGGGCTCAAAGATGACCACATCAAAATATTTTTATTTTACTCATTTATTTATTTAAATTTATATTGTGCCTTGTTGGTAGCCTATGCCTGCTGGAATGAAAAAAAAATGTTCAGTGTTAAATAAATATTTTAAAATTGTAGTTTTTGTAATTGATTTTTTTTCTTTGAAAAGCAAGACAAAATAGTAAAAAGCACATTTTGACTATTTAATTTATGCACTGGTGAAAAAATGGCAAAATAAATGGAAAAAAAACGCGAAAAAACGTGTTTGGTATTCGGCCAAGTTTTTCATTATATTCGGTTTCGGCTTCGGCCAAGAATTTTCATTTCGGTGCATCCCTAGTTTTAGGCACTCCGCCCCACATCAACCCTTAGCTGTTCACTGTAAAAATCACTGGAAATCATGGCTTTGCAGGGCTTATTGCTTTATTAGAAAATAGCAGAAGAAAAATGAAAAAAACTTTGACAAAAACAAAATTGAAGGGAGAAAAGGGGCAGCAACAGAAAAAAAGAGCAAAAGACATGTTATGCTCTCTAGTGCTCAAAGAGGCTTCAATCTGGGTCATTGCTCTTTTTTTCCCCTTGGCCTGCCTGTCAAGTTGAATATGTAGAGATTGGCCTTGCCTATGGCCAACGCAAAAAGATATCAGTTTGCAGAGGCCACACAGGGCTATGTGCATGGTGCATTAAGTTCCTCTGATTGAGCAGGGACCCTGGGGTATGCATTCCTTAGACTGACTCTGTTGAGTCTTAGTCCAGCTCACAAGGTTAAGCATTTGCTTAGCATAGTACATCAGTACCTGCTTTTTAGAAACCATGATAATGATCCCATTCTAGACTGAGCATTAATTATCTTCTTTGGGGAAAACCAACAAAACAATAATACTAAAGTTACATAAAATGGGATAAATTAAGCTAATTTAAGCACACAATTATTTAACACCTTTCAGACAGCTATTGTATTAATTAATTTGGACTTATGTTAGTTTTAGACATTTGACAAAAAGATATACAGTTCATATGCAATAGATCTGGTCATATTTTAATAAGCTGATTGTTTTATATAATTTATGAAAATCTACAGCAATTTTAGGCAACCAAAAACTGAAGGTTACCTATAGTTCTAAACTGAGTGGTAGACCACCAGGGTGGTTTTCTTCAGAACTACTGAATTATTCCTATTTACTTGTTTCCTCACCATGTACAAAGAACAAAGATGTAACCTCTTAACCCTCTCTGGTGGCAGCTTCTTTTGCTGCTAAATCCTGGTAGGCAGTCAGGGAAACAAGGACACTAGAGGCTTCAGAAATAGCAATGCTGTCATTTCTTCTTGCTTTTCAGAACTTTGATCAGCAAACTGAAAACAACAAAAACACACTCGTGCAATGTAACTGCTGTTGTCAGTCTGTTCAGGGTCAATGTCACTGTCAGAATCTTCCCATCTTCCCAACAACTTCCCTCACTGCAACCTAACCAGCCTATAATTTCTTTTCTTTTTATTATTATATCATTAATTACACACTGTCATTCAGTCTCCTTCCATTCACAGCTAGCACTTGACCACATCCTCCCTGTTTAGTTTAATGGAACCTGTGTACAAAAGACATGGCTGGGTGTTAGAATTATGACACACTGAGTGTTTTTATTAGGCTCCAGCAATAGCATTTGAGCCAGTCAAACTTGTCTCCTCATCTGATTTAAAAGTGCTAGTGATTTAGTGCACTCAGTTGCTATAGTTTCCAAAGAGCTTCCTGTAGGATCAATGTGCCCATCACATCCCCCATTATAGTCAAGATCTCCTTAAGGGTAAGGAGCCAATGTGCCATAATATTAGAGATGTAACTTACACTGAACCGAATATCATTCACTTTGCAAACCAGCATGCTGCTGAATGCAGTCCAGAATTCCTGGACAGAGCCTTATGACTCAATGTACAATTCTTCAGTGTAGATTGGACTGAATATCTGAAGTGTGTCTTCGTCTTGACAGTGGTAGAGACTGATAGAGGTAGATGTGGGCTAAATGGGGTCAGAGTTGAGTTAGCTTCAGAACACAACTCTGAAGTTCATAATCAGAGATCCAGGTAGGTGGTAATCTTTGGTAAATGGATTTATATTGATGAGTGCCTGCCTCTTTTCATTTGATTTTGTCTGTTGATATGTTTTGAAATTTGAAGTTAAATACACTCAATACCAAATGATTTAACTTCACTGATTCACACTATTGTACTATAAATTGACTTGCTTCTGATTTATTCCTTTTGTTATCTCCAGTTAAGGTGAGTAAAATAATTATTTCTATTTGGTTTTCTTTTCATTCATGTAACTAAAAATGCAATTTAGGGGAAAAGAACAAAACAAAAAAACAAAAGTATATTCTTCTTCTGTTTTATTTCACTTAGAAATACACCATGAAAGTCAGCATGAAAGGAACATTAATTTGGTGCTTATGCATTAATGTTACAGTTGATACCTAGATTTACATGAAAAGCTGTTTTTAGGGCCCGAGTACTGATGGTGTGAGGCCCTATTGGATTTGCACCATTTATTATTATTATTATTATTATTATTATTAGTGCCCGAGCACCAAAGGTGCAGCGCCTCCAGCGTAGATCGGAGGGCGCATGCACCTCCGGTGCAGGGCCCTATTGTTTTCGGCATGTTTATTAGGGCCCAAGCACCGCTGGTGCGAAGCCCTATTGAATCTACTCCATTTTTTATTATTATTATTATTATTATTATTAGGGCCCGAGCACCGAAGGTGCCATGCCAATGCCAATGGTTGGGATGAAGTTGCTCCGATGTGCACAAGATTTACCATAGTCATTGCTCTCATCAAGTGCGACAAAGTTCACATGGTTCTATCTGACTCCACCTAACAGGAAGTCGGCCATGTTGGATGAAATGTTGGATTTTCAAAGTTTCCCACGGTGTTTTGAGAGACTTAACATGGCTGAAAATCCATGAAAGTTTGCATATGCATTTGTCTTACAACATTAATTGATGTGATGTTGCATTTTATCATAGTTGTGCCTCATAGGCTCCATAGTGCCCCCTACGTTTTAAATGCACATTTGACACCATTGGAATGCTCGAAAACTCAGGATATTTGGCACACTTATCAAAGTATGGCAAAATGATACGTTTATTTGGTCATTTAACTTACAAAATTTCACCAATGTGTGTCTTGCGCTACGTTTCACCTACATGTACGAAGTTAGGTAAACACATGTAAGATGCCAATACGTACAAAAATGTCTCTTGAACCCATACCCCAAACTCAACAGGAAGTCAGCCATTTTGATTTATGTCTGATATTTTTGCTCTGTTTTTGCCATTTCCAGGCCTCGTACTTTAACAAACTCCTCCTAGAGATTTCGTCAGCTTGACATCATATTCGGTCAGTCTCATATAAAGGCCTTGACAATGCAAAATTGCTTGTCAAAAGCTTTTGAGTTTTCACTGCATGGAGTGGGCATGGTGGTCTCAAAATTTCCATGTTTCACCATGAAACAGGAAGTTGTTATAAGTCAAACATACAATGTCCATTCTGCTCCAAACTTCACAAGTTTGATAAAAGTCCGGCCTGAAGACATCTACATGCCAACATTCAGTTATAGTCATAGCGCCACCTACTAGCAACAGGAAGTGACATGTTTTACACTGATGGATTCCTAGCAACATAAGAAATATGCCAACAAGTGGTAAATATGATAGCAACATACTAGAAACATGTCACACCATACTAGCAACACTTAGCTAAGTGCTAAACCATGCTGTTACTGCTATTAAACAGGAAGTTGTTATAACTCAAGCATACAATGCCTACTCTTCCCAAAACATGTTTGATATGAATCCTAGCCTGAGCACATCTACATGCCAATGTTCAGTTATATTATAGTATATATCATAGTGCCACCTGCTGGCAATATGCACTGACATGTTTTACACTAACTCAGACATACAATGTTCAATCTGCACCAAACCTCACATATTTGATACGAATACTGGCCTTAAGACATCCACATGCCAATATTCAGTTATAGTCATCATGCCACCTGCTGGCAACAGGAAGTGCCATGTTTTACAATGATGCCATGTTTTACACTGATGTATTCCTACCAACATATTATGCATGCAAGTAAAATATGCATGCAAGTGGTTAATATGCTAGCAACATTCTAGAAACATTTTACACCATGCTAGCACCACTTAGCTAAGTACTAAAGCATGCTATTACTGCTATTAAATGGGAAGTTGTTATAACTCAAGCATACAATGCCTAATCTTCCTAAAACATCACATGTTTGGTACGATTGATTACGTTAGGGAGTAAAAGCTAGCAACCTGGTATAGTGATCACACACACACCTTAAAACAGACCATTTAAAAATTAGAACATAAATGGCATCAAACTACATTGGTATTCCAAACAGCATGGAAGGAGAGCCAGGTGAGCTATAGAAAAGCTCTTAGTGCTGCTATATAAACATATCACTCTACCCTAATAGAAGATAACCAAAATAATCCTAGCTTTGTTTTTAATACTGTATCAAAATTAACTAGGAATAAGACCACCATTGAAGCATGCACACCATCAATATGTAGTAGCAATTACTCCATGAATGTTTTCAATGACAAAACTGAAAATACCAGGCAAAAAAATGCACTGAATAGTCTTATGCTGCAATACCTGAGCAAACTTCTGGTCTTTTCTGATCCACCACACCTACTTCAAGCAAAAGGTGCAGGCTCTTTGTTGGTACCTCAAATAGTGAAAGTTACAGCAGTGGGCAGAGTTTTCTCTTACACAGCCCAACAGTTATGGAACAGCCTTCTAATTAATGTTCATGACCCACTTGCAGTGTCTCAGTTTTTAAGTCTAATCTGAAAACATATTTGTTTAGTCAAGCTTTTTGTTAATAGTTTTTTTTTTTAGGCAATGGAGCAGATTGGATGCTCATAAGCTCACAAGATCCTGGTTACACAATTGCACTTTTTGAGTCAGTATATGGTTATAGAAAGGAAATTATTTACAATTGCCAGAGGGAACCCTCGCCTATGGCTTGCTCATTAAAGATAAATTTATACAGGTGCATCTCAATATATCAAGCCTTTTTTGTTTTAATCTTGATGATTATGGTTTAAAGCTCATGGAAATCAAAATCCAGTCTTTCAAAAAATATTAGAATAAATAATATATATTACAGAAATGTCAACCTTCTGAAAAGTATGTTAATTTATGCACTCAATACTTGATTGGGGCAATGAGCCTGTGGTACTGCTAAGGTGTTATGGAAGTCCAGATGGCCTTCATCTCATCTGTATTGTTGGGTCCGGGTTAGTCGAGTTGGCTGGCCAATCAAGCACAGTAATACCAAGCTCAGCAATCCAGCTACTAGTAGTTTTGGCACTGTGGTCAGGTGCCATGTCCTGCTGGAAAAGGAAATCAGCATCTCCATAAAGCTTGTCAGTAGATGGAAGCATGAAGTGCTCTAAAATCTCCTGGTAGATGGCTGCATTGAGAAAACACAGTGGACCAACACCAGCAGATGACATAGCACCCTAAATCATCACTGACTGTGGAAACTTCACACTGGACTTCAGGCAACTTGGATTCTGTGCCTCTCCACTTTTCTTCCAGACTCTGGGACCTTGATTTCCAAATGAAATGCAAAATTTACTTTCATCTTCCCCATGATTGTGGTTGTGTGTAATGAACCAGACTGAGAGATTAAAGGCTCAGGAAACCGTCGCAGGTGTTTTGAGTTAATTAGCTGATTAGAGCTTGTCTCAGGTCGACATTTCTGTATTATAAACTCTTAAATTCTAATATTTTGAGATTTACATGCGCTGTAAGTCTGTAAGTCATAATCATCAAGATTGAAACAAACCAAAAAAAAAAAAAATGCTGGAAATATTTCACTTTATGTTTAATGAATATAGAATGTATGAAAGTTCCACTTTTTTAAATAAGTAATGGAAAAAAAAGAACTTTTCCACGATATAAAATTTTTTGAGATGCACCTGTACATTTAAAATTTATAATCGGAATTTATATATTTACTTAAAGCTGCTTTGTGGCAATATCCATTGTTAAAAGCACTATGCAAATAAAACTGAATTGAATTGGTCCTGAAGGTAACAAAGTAAAACTGAACAGTTTTGATGAAAACCAAATTCTGGTCTTTTAAATCTTTCTTAAATGGAACACCAGGTCATAGTGGGTGCATTTAATACATTGCTTACACCTAATAAAAGTAAATGTTTTGCAGGGGTGGGAGAGTTAATTTAAAATGTATTCTATTACAGCTACAAATTACATCATAAAAATGCATTCAGTAATATAATCCAAGTATCGCAATATGAAAGTAATGTAATCTGATTACTTTTGGATTCTTGAAGGTCAAATGTAAATAAAGTCAAGAGAAAAGCAATATGATCTAAAATACTTTTATTTAGAGCTTATTTTAGAGCTTAAATACATGTTCAATGTTTGGATTTGTTTTAAGAAAATAAATAAATAAATGAAAAAATAAATATAAGATCACTGTCCCTGATGCAGGTAACATTACATCACAAAAGTTAGGGTGACCATATTCTGGTTTTCCAAAAAGAGGACACCTTATTTGTGTGTGTGTGTGTGTGTGTGTGTGTGTGTGTTTGTGTGTGTCTTAATAATGTTCAAAACAGTGTTAGTATTAATGCAGATTTTAATACACTGAAAAGACGCACTATTAGCACTATTAGCATCATATAAATATATATAAATTCCTACATTCTTTTGAATGTCCACCAAATAAAATAAAATAGTAGATGTTACAAGTGTACCTTCTGCCATCATTTACACATTTGAATGGCCATGTAATATGAAGCAATGTGATAACATGAAATTCAAAATGACCTTATATGGCCATGGGCATTGTTTCGTCTCAGGGCAGCTGTCATTTGCTGCTTTTGACAAGCAACTGTTTGACGCCATAGACAACAGCACTTCACCTTCGCACAGTTGCTGGTTGACCGGAAGGAATTTGGCCAATAGTTGCTTTTTATATTCGACCAATTGATGTGTGAGAAGGCGGGAATTCCAGAGAGGGGTCAAAGCAATGCAAACATGTGCACACATTTTGCAGTATCCATAAGCACATCATAATGAAACTAAAGCCAATTTCCAAACATTTTCTCAAATTTAGAAATCCAGCCCGGATGTTTTTTAAGGTCCGAAAAAGAGGACCTATGGTCACCCTAACAAAAGCATTTTAGAGACCAATTTGAGTTAATTTCTACCAAATTAACCTTGCGCAAAATTTTTTTGCACATGCACCAGGAGGTTTCTCATGTGAGTCACAACCGGCAAGAAAGAAAGAACCAGAACTATAATCAAGAGGCTGTCTATATTGTGTTATGTCAAAATATTAATTTCTTTAGTTTTAAATGAAAAAAAAAAAATGTAATCCTGACAGTATTCCCATTTTTTACTAAATGTATCCGTAATGGACTATGGTTACCAGTTTTTTGTATCTTGATTATGTAATGCCATTACATATATGTTACTCCCCAAGCCTGATGATTTGTAGTAATTTTGATGGGATGACATTAGCTATAACAGTTATAGTGTCACATATTGGAGGCTACGGTTAGGATGCAAATGCCGATAAGAGCTTTATTATATTAAAGACAGGCAGACAAATCCAAATCATGAAACATAACGTGGTCATGAAAGGTCAGGCAAAGGTCAGGCGATTGGCAAACGGGCATAAACGAGGCAAAACAGAATCGAAGAATGAGGGTGATAACAAGATCAAAGCTATTCAACATGAAACAAGGAACAAATGCTTAGTATTCTGAAAATACTTTGCGATGTACATGGATACACGAGGGGTTAAAATACGAAACATAATTGGGGTGAAACACAAAACAGCTGAGAACAATGATACAGATACAGGAAACAAATAATGACAATACAGGGGCAGAGAAAAGACATAAACCATAACAAAACACACGTGTCAAAAGAAAGCAAAGTTAATGTTACTGACAAACCCGGAAGCGCGTGCTCATGCTTTGAGCTCGCGCTTTGGGTTTCAGAGCGTGCCGCCTGCTCTATTAGTCTAAAAAGATCAAATAGCATCACTGTAGTTGAAAAGGCTGCTAATATTCCCAAACAAGTTAGGAGTCTGACTGCATGTTTCATCAATGTCATATCACAGCAAACCAGTGACATTTCCCATACCGCAGGGCGGCCGAATTGTTTTGATCTCGTTCTCACCCTCGTTCTTGATTTTGGTTTTACCTCATTTATGCCTGTTTGCCAATCGCCTGACCCATTGCCTGTTTTTTGACCATGCTATTGTCTGATGTTTTGGATTTGTCTGCCTGCCTCTCTTTAAGTAAAGCTCTTATCTGCACTTGTGTCCATCCTAGTGTCATTTACATTTATTTCATGACAATCAACCACAAAGTTAGTATACATACACAGATCAGAGAAGATAGGCATGTATTAGTGTGTCTGACCAGTCATTTTCTCTTGTGCACTACTTACCACATGCACTGGGGCATACGGTTCACAACACATCCTAATTTATTGTCTTGTATAACTGCCTTTGCAAAGTAAGTGTGAAAAGATGAGGGCAAAAACAATCAATTTTGTACAGCTCATTCTGATGTTTTGGTTTTGCTTTTATTAATTTATGAATATGTCTCTATCATTTACTTTTTCTCATGAAAAAGGGTCAGTGACAAATACATTTTACTATTAGTATTTGTCAACAAAATTAGCACTGATATAACTGGTCCTATCTGTTGCTATTTGAATATAAGGATTAATATATTAATGCTAATAAGTGACATGCTTTGACAGTTGGACATGCCTTACCTACAGTATTAGTCTAGTTAGACAATTTGCTAACTAAGATAAACATTTTCATTAATGTTCATGTAACCTCTTAAGTTATATCTGAAGCTTGTGAAACATCATGCCTAGTTATAGGCCTGCCTTGATAAGGTGACGTGGCAATTACGCGCGTCGCGTGATATATAAACGACACCTGTAAACCGTGCCATATTATGCCTCTGTAATCTGAAGCGAAGACACAATTCACAGGCATGCCCCAGTATGACAAAGCTACGCAACATCTCATTCCCTTCTCAGGGAACAGGGTCACATGCATAACCCAGGTAATCCCTTTCAAATGGAACTCCACGCTGCGTTAGCTGAACGCTGTGGGAACGAGAATACCCACTCGTCATACTGAGGGTATAGCCTGTTCAAAAACATCCGAGCCGGAGGGTCACTGCAAGACACTCGAGCCTGGGCCGGAATGTATATCCAGGCTGTAAAATTGAATGAATGCGTGCGGCGTAGACCACCCTGCCACAGCACACACATCCTGTAAGGATACCCCGTTGGACAAAGCCTTCGAGGAGGCGACCCCCCTAGTGGAATGAGCCTTTATGCCCAGAGGCATAGCAAAACCGTGCGCCTCATAAGCAATAGAGATTGCTTCCATTAGTCAATTAGAGATGCAGTTCTTCAACACAGCATCACCTCTACTGTCACCGCCAAAGCCAACCAGCAGTTGCTCTGACTTATGCTACTGGCCGGAGTGGTGGACGTAAGTACAGCGAACCCTTACTGGACACAGTCAGTGCAATTTCTCTTGTTCCGGTATGAGGAATGGAGGAGGCCAGAAAACTTGCAACACTACTGGCTTGATCTACAGAGAGATCACTTACTCGCTTGAGAGATGTCAGGACCAGCAGAAGAGCTACCTTTACAGTCAGAAGCTTCTCAGAGGCTGACTCTTGGGGCTCAAATGCAGCACCTGTCAAACATTCCAGAGGTCCCAGGAAGGTATACATGGTCTACAGATGGGCCTCAGCTGCCTGACCACGCATACCTTCTTGGGACCTTTCTGCGGTCCTAGAAGGTCTGTCAGGTGCTGCATTTGAGCCCCTAGAGTCAGCATAGGGGATAGAGGATGTTGCCCCACAGAGCCTCCATCAATAGGGGCATGGCTGGCCGAAATGGCGGCCACATAGATCCTGATAATAATAATAATAATAATAAACTTTATTTTAGAAAGCGCCTTTAAAAGCAGCTTCTCAAAGTGCTGTACACAGAAAAAATGAAACATTGTAAAAGTTAATAAGAATAACAACATTAATAATAATAATAATAATAATAATAATAATAATAATAATAATAATAAAAGTAGACATCAACAGTCAAATGCAAGTTTAAAAAAGTGTGTCTTGAGTTGAGCTTTAAAAATGCCAAAGGTCTGAGCTTCCCTGAATTCAGGAGGAAGAGATTTCCAAAGTGAAGGAGCATAAACAGAAAAAGCCCTGTCACCCATAGATTTTAAGCGTGTTTGTGGAATAGTTAACAGATTACACTGTGAGGAGCGCAGTCTGCGATTTGGGCTTTATTTGGGAATTAATAAAGTGGATATATAATGAGGTGCCAAGCCATGTAATGCCTTGTATGTCAACATCATAATCTTAAAATCAACACGGAACCTGAACGGGAGCCAGTGCAAGGACGCCAAAACAGAAGTAATATGATTTCCTGGTCCCAGTCAGGATCCCAGCAGCAGAGTATTGTACGTATTGCAGTTTGTTGATTGTGGATTTAGACACTCCAGATAAAATGGCATTACAGTAATCCAGCCAACAAATGAGTTAATCAGCTTTTCAGCCACAGAGAAGTTTAGCATAGGGCACAGTCTTGCTATATTTCTGAGATGAAAAAAGGGTGCTTTAACAGTGCCCTAAACAAAAAGATCAAATGTAATGCTGGTATCGAAAATTACTCCAAGTTTCCTCATTTTATTTGAGTCTCTAGAACAGAGCCATCAACAGAGACAGTGGACCAGCTTTGAGAATTTGATGACGGGAACCTATAAGCATAACTTCAGTTCCCTTTCAAAGGGAACTCTACATTGTGTTTAGCATAACACTATGGGAGCGCCCCTCACGTGCAACCAGCATCTGAAGCTTGTGTAAAATCATGCCTATTTATAGGCCTGCCATGATCAGGTGACTTGGCAATTAAGCGCATTGCGTGATATATATATGGCACCTGTGAACCGTGCTGTCAGCCTTATTATCTTCAGCAAGACTGCATGTCGGTTTTTTGTGTAAAGAAACAAAATGATCCTTCATTTCCTCTCTATCTTTTCACAAAATCTCCTGACTTTTCTATCCCTTAAAAAAAAGGAGAATAAAAAAGGAATATGTGAGAGAGCAAAATATGAGTTAGAGAATTCAGGAAGTGTGTTATGGCTTGCTCCCATTTCATCACGGGAGTAGTGCACACTTTCTGTGTGAAGGGTCTAGGGAGGGGGATTGAATGGCAGCCTCGAGAGGCTGCGCATTGTAACGCTTACATCCGCTCATGCCTCGCTCTCTTCTTGGAAGCCGAAGCGAGTTGGGATTCAGAGCCTTATGTGTCTGGAATGGCCGCTGCTGAGGCAGCTAGCCATCTCAGGTCCGGGGGATCTCTTATGGATCCGGAAGAGGAGCCGGAGACGAGCGCTGCTCTATCTCTTGCTCTGTCTTCGGGTACGGCTCGACACTGGATTTTGGAGCTCACATTGCGACTCCTCCTTCTGCTATGGAAAGCCAAAAGGGGAAAAAAACACACAAAAATAACAGTAATAATTCCTCTCTCACTCCGAGGAGCCAGAATGATGTGCTATAAACTGAGAACAGCATATAAAGAGCTGCTTGAAGTGATTACTAAAGCTGGATGAGCTTTTTTCTCCCCAGTGAAAGTAAATCCCCTAAACTGCAGAAAACTCCCCTTTCTTCCAGAAGTGCATGACAAAAATATCAGGCTTCTGGGGTAAAACAATGCATAAGCCGTATTTATAACCCCACGATGTTGGATTATTCAGCCATTGTAGGGAAAGAATGACATGGCTATTTAGCTATGCTGAAGCTATGCTATTTAGCTATGCTGCCATTGATGGCAGGTAATTTAGGGGGGCCGGCTTTGCCATCCAAGCCACCATGTAAGGCCACCGTGGCATTGGTGGGCAAGGCCTATGCAGCAGTAGTCTTGCTTGTGGGTCACTGCAGACAATAACAGTGTCGCAGGCCTACCAAGCAGACCTGCTGAGTGAGCTCGACATATGGCGGCATTCAGCCAGTTCCTTCCCTGTTGTGTCGAGTTCACCCGGGCATCCACCAGTGGAGCCCGGGCCAGAACTAGTGCGAGGGAGACACAGAAGGCGAGTATGGCAGCCGGCCAAGTGCCTCAGACAGGCAGGGGAAGTAGGCCTGATCTGAGAATGGTCATAAAGCCCAAGCAGACAAAGAAGAGTGGTCCTGAGGGGCCGTGGAGGGACGTATCAGGGGACATGACGTTGTTAGGGCAATTAGCCCCCAGTGCTACTGTAGGGCCTCCCCTAGCCAAGACCGTCCCAAGTTTTCAGTGTTCTCTGGTCAGCGAGTTGTCAAAGGGCAACAAAAACCTGATGCTTTCCCGCCAATATAATGTGGAAGAGTTAATGTCACTAAAAGGCCATCTGACAGCATGGAACCTACTGCCAAATGTGTCTCCATGGGTTCTGTCTACCGTAGAAAAGGGTTACCGGGTCCAGTTAAGAGCTCGACCCCCCCCCCCCGGTTCAGAGGTGTGCTCACCACAGTAGTCACCACAGACCAGAGACTGACATTAGCGCAGGAAGTAAGATGCCTCTTGGACAAAGGGGCCATAGAACATGTACCCCGATCCCTGAGGGAGGGAGGTTTTTACAGCCATTATTTCCTGGTCCGCAAAAAAGTATTCGGCCAATATTAGATCTGCATCATCTGAACTGTACTCTTCGGACATACAGGTTCAAGATGCTGATGCCCAAACTTATTGTTCCACAGATTCAGTTTGAGGACTGGTTTGTGATGATAGATCTAAATGGTGTATATTTCCACATAGAAATATCGCTAGCTTTATCCCCTCGCACCTTCACAAAGTGCATGGATGTCATTCTGGCTCCACTGTGACTCCAGGGCATCCGAGTACTAAACTACATGGACGACTGGTTAATTCTAGCATGATCCAGGGAACTGGCGGTTCAACATCGAGATGTTGTTCTTGCCCACATGAAGAGCTTGGGGCTCAGGTTGATCCTCAGAAAAGTATGCTTTCTCCAGTGCAGTGGACAACTTTTCTAGGGGTTATAAGGATTCTACTACGATGAGGGAATTTCTATCCCCAACATGCGTAGGGTCAATCCTATCAACATTGAGCAAGATAAAGCTGGATCTTGGCATCCCCTCCAGACTCTATGGGAGACTATTGGAGCTTATGGTCAGCCAATGTCATACCATTGGGCCTATTGCACAGGAGACCGTTCAGTGGTGGCTGAGAAGTTGGGGGTTTCATCCAAATACGAAACCTCTGAGAGTCATCAGTGTTACGCACCGATGCCAATGTGCTATGAGAATTTGAGTGTCCCCGGTTTCTAGCTATGGGTCACACTCTAGGGGTGTCTCCTTAGTGCAAGACGGTAACGACAGACACCTCCATCACAGGCTGGAGCATGGTCTTAGACAGCTGTCCAGCTCACGGTCTCTGGCGCGGCCCTCATCTGGAGTGGCATATAAATTGCTTAGAAATGCGGGCCATATTTCTAGCACTGAAATTCCTTCTCCCTCAATTGAGAGGATCACCATGTGGTTACAGACAACACAGCGGTGGTCTCATATATTGACCACCAGGGAGTATTATGTCCACAACCCCTGTTCAGGCAGGCGCAACTAATTTTTCTCTGGGCAGAGGGAAAGTTTTGTCAGTGAGTGCAATGTACATTCTGGGCAACTGGAATATGGGGCAGACATCCTGTTGAGACAGGGGCTAAGTCCCAGGGATTGATGGCTCCATCCACAAGTGGTGGAGTCCATATGGCGGAGGTTTAGCCAAGCGTTACTGCATGTGTTCGCCTCTGAGGAGACAACACATGGCCCACTGTGGTTCGCCCTTACTCCTCCTGCACAATTAGGGCTGGACACCATGGTGCACATATGGCCAAGGTCACATCTGTATGCTTTTCCCCCGATCACTCCACTCCAACAAGTTCTAGGGAGAGTTTGCCAAGACAGTCTATGTCTGCTGCTAGTAGCACCTTATTGGCCAACTCGAATATGGTTCTCAGAGATAATATCCCTGCTAGATGGCACTCCTTGGGAGATTCCCATCCGCAGGGATCCACTGTAGACCCAGTGAACTGCGCAGTAGCTACTGTCCTGGAGTTCTTACAAGAACGTTTCTCAGTGGGGTGGGCTCCTTCTACAATCAGGGTTTATGTGGCCGCCTTTTCAGCCAGCCACGCCCCTGTTGATGGAGCCTCTGTGGGGCAACATCCTCTAACTTTGAGGTTTATGCATGGTGTCAGGCATCTGAGACCCGTCTGCAGGCCGCACATACCTTCCTGGGACCTTTCTGTGGTCCTGGAAGGTCTGTCAGGTGCCCCATCTGAGCCCATAGAGTGGATCTACTGTCTCAAGCCGGAGGGCTGATTTATCACCCTTGGCTGGAACTATGGAAACTTTGGGTCTGGCCCCTGAGGGGTACCAGCTCATAGATTCTGAGGTTGTCGAGACCATGTTGAACACTAGAGCACCATCCATGAGGGTGACTTTTTGTCTTGTGGTGTGAGGAATGCCAGCTAGACCCAGTGAACTGCGCAATAGCTACAGTCCTGAAGTTCTTACAAGGACGTTTCTTAGCGCGGTGGGCTCCTTTTACAATCAGTTCTTACATGGCCGCCTGTGGTGTTGCAGGCTTTCTGCCCTCCTCTGTTCCTCACACTGGAACAAGAGAGAATGCACCTGCTGTGTCCAGTAAAGGCTCTCTGTACTTATGTCCACCGCTCCGGCCAGTGGCGTAAATCGGAGCAGCTTCTGGTCTGCTTGGCAGTGACAGTAGCGGTGATGCTGTGTCAAAGCAGTGCATCTCTAATTGGATAGTAGAAGCAGTCTCTATCGCTTATGAGGCGCGCGGTCTTGCTATGCCTCTGGGCATAAGGGCTCATTCCACTAAGGGGGTTGCCTCCTCGAAGGCTTTGTCCAACGGGGTATCTTTACAGGATGTGTGTGCTGCTGCAGGGTGGTCTACACCACACACATTCATTCGATATTACAGCCTGGATATTCATTCCGCCCCAGGCTTGAGTGTCTTGCAGTGACCCTCGGGCTTGGGTCTTTTTGAACAGGCCATGCCCTCGGTATGACGGAGTGGGTATTTTCATTCCCATAGTGTTATACTAAACACAACGTGGAGTTCCCTTTGAAAAGGAATGTCTGGATTATGAATGTAACCCTGTTCACTGAGAAGGGAACGAGACGTTGTGTAGCTTTGTCCTACCGGGGTAGGCCTGTGAATTGTGTGTTCGCTTCAGATAATAGAGGCTGACGGCGTGGTTCACAGGTGCCATATATATATATATATTTCACGCGACGTGCTTAATTGTCACGTCACTTGATCATGGCAGGCCTATAAATAGGCATGATTTTACACAAGCTTCAGATGCCGGTCTCGCGCGAGGGGCGCTCCCATAGTGTTATGTTAAACGCAACGTCTCGTTCCCTTCTCAGGGAACAGAGTAACATGTGTAACCCAGATGTTTTCTCGCTATTCAGGCATAGAAAATTATTCTTCATCCATTATTCTTTATTCTTCATTATTATTATATGCATTATTATTATTATATATAATTATTATTCATTATTCTTCATCATTTATTATTCATCCATGTATTTATCTCAGAAATACATTCAGAAAGAAAAAAAAATCAATGTTTTCACCAGATTTTGAGTGAATGTAGATTTGGGTATCATCAGCATAAAAGTGATAATGGAGGCCGAGCAATCGCAGCAGATGCCCAAGTGGAGATAGATAAATATTGAAAAGTACAAGGCCTAAGATTGAACCCTGAGGAACACCAGTGAGCACAGAGCTAGTGTCAGACCTGTAACCACCCATAGAAATAAACTGGGAACAGTCAGTAAAATAGGTTTTAAACTGTCCCAGACATGTCAAAACCACTTTCAAGGCAGGTAGTAAAAGACCATGATCCACAGTATTAGAGGCAGCTCTAACATCGAGAAGAATAAGAATGGAATTAGCTCCAGAATCAGAGGCCATCAACAAGTCATTGGTAACTTTAACCAATGCCGCTTCAGTACTGTGAAATTTATGAAAACCTGACTGAAGGGGTTCAAAGAGGTTATTAATTGTAAGATAGTTATATAATTGAGAGTCAACAACATGCTCATGTATTTTTGCCAAAAACAGAAAATTTGAGATGGGACGAAAATTGTTAAAATCATCCACGGTAACATTTTCCTTCTTTGGTACAGGAGTAACAGCAGCAGTCTTTAGTACTGCTAGAACAATCCCAGTCTCCAATGATTCATTAATAATACCAAGGATAGTAGGGCACCAAAAATCGAAGCAAGATTTAAATAAGTTTGTGGGAATTGTATCAAGCAAGCAAGTAGTTGATTTCATGCTGGATACCTCCCTTGTGAGAGCTTCAGAATCAAGCAGCGAGAATTGACAAAGAAACACCAGTGAACCCAGATGGACGAAGGAGTGAAGTGGCAGGGTCAGGTGTAACAGAAATTTTGTTACGAACATTATCAATCTTAGAATTAAAAAACTGAAGAAAAGAATCACATAGCTGCTGAGAAACAGGCAAGGTGGTAACAGCATTAACTTGAAGCAATCTGTTAATGGTTTGGAACAAGTGTCTGGGATTATTTTGATGGTTTACAATAGCCTGAGAGAAGTAAGATGTTCTTTCAGTCTCCATTAATGCTCGGTAATCACCCAGAAGATCCTTCCACACTTGATAGTAGACATTCAAGCTGGTAAGGTGCCATTTACACTCCATTTTCCAAGAAGCAGCCTTTCTAGAGCACAGATTGTCATTATACCACGGAGCAGAACGGGCAAATATAACCTTACCTGACCTTAGGGGAGCGAAAGAGTCTAGGTTAGTAGCAAGAGCAGAATTTAATTGCAGAACTTTCTCCTCCAGTGATGAGGGATGCAGATCGCTTAAGGTGGAAACAACTGAATTGGAGAAACTGTCTGATAAAATAGACTTTTTATTTTAGGGGCACTGAAAACAATATAACTTTAAAAAAAAAAAAAAACTTGCAGTTATTTATAACAATATGACTTAAATAACAAACAAAAACAAACAAAATGGTAACAGGAGTGGCAGCAAAACACACCAGTGTACCCTTTCTTCGGAACTGGAAGTGTACAGTATGAATCTGATTGTAGGAGGAGTCAACCCTACTGAGAAACATCCTTGCAAGAACTCCAGGACTGTAGGTATTGCACAGTTTGCTGGGTCTAGCTGACGTTCCTCACACCACGAGTTGACACTTGAGCGCATACAATTTCGAAATGGATGGCATTCTAGCATTCAACATGGTCTCTACAACCCAAGTTGTGAGACCAGAATCTATGAGCTGGTGCCCCTCAAGGCCAGACACACAGTTTCCATGGTTCCAGCCGAGGGTGATAAATCAGCCCTCCGGCTTGAGACAGTAGATCCCTGCGGATGGGAATCTCCGAAGGAGTGCTGTCTGGCAGGAATGTTGTCTCTGAGAACCATATTCGAGCTGGCCAATAAGGTGCTGCTATCAGCAGATGTAGACAGTCTTGGCGAACTCTCGCTAGAACTTGTGGGAGCAGATCAATCAGGGGAAAAGCATACAGATGTGACCTCAGCCACATGTGTACCATGGTGTCCAACATTAATGGTGTGGGAGGAGTGAGGGCGAACCACAGCGGGCACTGTGTTGTCTCCTCGGAGGCGAACACATCCACTTCCGCTTGGCCAAACCTCGTAACCTCAAACACACGGTGAACTCTCAATTGAGGAAGAAAGAATTTCAGTGATAGAAATATGGCCTGCATTTCTAGGCAATTTAATATGCCACTCCAGATGAAGGCCGCTCCACAAACTGTGAGCTGGACATCCATCTAAGACTGCGCCCCAGCCCGTGAGGGAGGTGTCGTCATTACCGTCTTGCGAGAAGGAGACACCCCTAGAGTGTGACCCAAGATTCCCAGAACCTGAGCCGGCCGCTGCTAAGGCAGCCAGCCTTAGCAGCGGCCGGCTCAGATCTGCAAGGCTGTGAAAACCAACTTGCTTTGGATGAGAAGAGAGTGAGTCACAAGCGGAGCTGCCTAATTGTAAGACGTTCACAATGCGCACAGTCAGACCTCTCGAGGGCTGCCCTGGTGTACTCCAACCCTAGGCACTTCACACAGAAAGTGTGCAGTCCTCCCCATGATGAAATGGGAGCAAGGCGTAACACACTTCCTAAATTCTCTCACTCATACTTTTCCTCATTTTTTTTAAAGGGATAGAAAAGAAAAGAGATTTTTTTGTTTTTTTTCTTGGAAAAGATAGACAGGAAATGAAGAGGCTTTTTGCAAGCATTACACAAATGACTGCCATGCAGTCTCTCTGAAGATAATAAGGCTGGCAGCGCGGTTCACAGGTGTCGTTTATATATCATGCAAAGCGCTTAATTGCCACGTCACCTGATCACGGCAGGCCTATAAATAGGCATGATGTTACACAAGCTTCAGATACCAGTCACACACGAGCGTTCCCACAGTGTTCAGCTAACGTAACGTAGAGTTCCCTTTGAAAGGGAACTATCTTTAGGGCTCTAACTATGGTAATTGGCTAAGAGTCACTACTACTTGTTGAGTAGACAGACTAAGGTATTCATCCAAAAGACAAAAGAAGTCTAAAAAAGACATGAACCTTATTAATTGTCAGTCTCAGTAAAATTTCTGCTTTTTGTGATATCAAGTTCTGATTAACAATCCCATATTGGTGAGTGTTATTGTGCAAATGTGACACTTTTATAGGCAGTTAATTTGTTGAAATTATACATTTTATACAGTGTTTCATAAATTTTTAAATCCTTATAATCTACACTTGAAGCCAGGTGTCCTATCACAGCAAACCAGTGACTACATTTCCCATACTACCCTGTGGCCTACAAACATGGTCACCATGGACTGCATTTCCTAGAACACTCACACAAACACACACACACACACACACACACACACACACACACACACACACACAGAGAGAACACTCAGACTCATTCTAATCACACACACCTGCATTCAATTCACAGCACTCACAACCACGCTATATAAGAGACTTTTCGAACATTGTGAAGTATTATGTGCAGTTGCTGTCATTTTTCCAAGCCTTATCTTGTGCTTGCTTTTCTGGTTGTAGACTTGGTTTACCCTGTTGACCTCGATTCTCTGCTCTGCCTTGTTGTTTGACCCTAGCCTGCATTGGACTTTGTTTGCTGCCTGATCCTTTGTACTCCTTATGGTTTGATTAAACTGCCATTGTGCACTTGCTTCTGTCCTGTGCCTACGTTATGTTATACCAGGAAATGACCTTTTCCACTAAAAGGTTTGGCGGTGTGGTTTTGCAGCATGGAAAATTGACTTGGGCCCAATCCAAATAGCTAATTATTCTTATGTCAGCATAAAAATAGAGCCATATACATTATGTATACTGAAGTGTTAGAATCATCAAGACATTTTTTAATTTGATTTTGGAATAAGTTAGATAGATTAACCTACTGATATTTAGTAATGCTTTATAAATACAAATATTATTTTAGTAATACCGTTACAAAGCAAAATCCAGCAAACCACTTGGCAGGTACAAATTGCCTCTTAAACTGACAACTCTTAATCGGCAATCAGCTATGGAGTAGGGTGTAATGGCACTGTGGAATTTTGTGTCCCCTATTTCACTCAAAATTTGGCATTTTCTTTAGATCTTTACCAGGGAAAAGGGATTAGACCAGTCCACACTACTCAGCAATCAGCATGACAGGTGGTACTTAGGCACCCTTTCACATGAAGGTTGAAAGCATTCAATCAAATTGCAACTTTCTGCAAGACTGGCCAGCATAATCAACAACTCATGACAATTGGCAAGAAAATAAGAACCTCTTTCCAGGTGGGTGCACAATTTATTTCCCTGTCTTTTAACACTCCTTGTTCTGTTCCAAGATTTTAAACAAGCTTTAACTTTGTAACACAGATTTGTACACTTATTTTCCAGGTTGTGAGGTACACCTAGTTATACACTTACTGAATCTGAATGTGGAGGGACTATGTAAAAGAAATAATTGGCTGTAATTTCTAAACAGTTAGTGCAATACTTTTGTTAAACCCTTTGAATTCTACAAAAAAAAAGTCTACACTTCAATCACATCTTGATTGCTTCATTTCAAATCCATTGTGGTGGTGTACAAAGGCAAAATTACAAAAATTGTGTCACTGTCAAAATACTTATGGAATATACATAAGCAAATTATGCAACTGCTTTGTTTTTAGCTGCATGTTTTGTGATTTTGCATATTTCTGATTCCCAACAGTTCATGTTATGCTTATATGCTGGAAGGCACAAGAGTAAGCCACATTCTTGTATCATGATGTCTTGCTCTTTTTTTTTTGTCAATCTGTTTCATTAATTAGCGCTGCCATTTCTGATAAACAGACACAAGGACGCAGTTCATACAGCACTCTAAGATTGTCACTTCTCTTACTGAAAGTGAGAAACTATTGAGAATTGACATTTTGTCAGTATTTCCCTAGGATATTTCTATATATAGGTAGGTAGACAGATAGATCTATGTAGCTAGACAGACAGGTCTTCAAGATAGGAGTGGGGCACCAATGCTGTAAATTGTATGTGGGAAGAGGCATGTTTAATTTAGTTTGTTAAACAGATTTCCTATTTAGAAAAAAAAAAAAAGTGTTTTACAATCTCACATCAACTGAGGTTGTCTAGCTTTGCAAAATTTAAATGATAAACTTTTGGCAACTTTTTTTCTTGAATGCTTACCAGAAAGTACAAGCTGTATTAGAAAAGTATTTTTTTCTGACCTGATATATAAGCATTGTTTAAAAGGGAAGCACTGTTCCTTATCATGATTGAGTACCTACAGGTTGAATCAAATCTTTCTGATGCCATGTCTTTTCCTGCATGCAGTCATGGCAACAGCACGTTCCTCTCAAGCTGGTGCTGTCTGTATGAAAAGTGAAGCCAGGCAAAGCAAGATCAATAAAGCCATATAAGCCCACACATGTGTGACTAACAAAAAGAGGGTGATTGACTTTTAATCTGAAATGACTTTTAAAGCAGTACCAAAGTGCACCAGTCACATTGTTGTTCTGTGTGTCTGTGAAAATATATCACAATTTTTGATATGTTTAATAGTGTAGTACTATGTTCTTTCCTGTTTTTAGACTGAACAAACATTCTAGCAGACTCTCACACAGCACATCTGCATTCTATTGAGCCAATGCCATAAAGGCCACTTCTGTAAATCAAAGTCAAGAGAGACTAGACTATATACTTTTCTAACCATTTCTCTATGTGCTGCAAAAGGCAAGTGAAGCTCCAAATGTAGATAATCATTGGGAAGTGGTAGTTATTGAAGACCTCCCACACAAAACTTGTACAGTTGTTACTGAAACAAATCAGATTTTTCTATCTGTAGCATAAACCACTGAAATGACCCTCTTGTCTCCTTTATTGAGAATTATGGTTAAGTTAGCATGCAGCCAGGTTCCGGATCTCCACAGACGCATCTATGGGCCTCCTGAATCTCTCATGCAGGAGAGCACAACATCCTCTGAGATAATCTTACATAAATAGCTTCACTTGCTTTCTGTCTCGGCTGAATTTAAATCATTTTTCATAGGCTCCCACTCTGGGCACTGAGCCTGCACTGCTATTGAATTGCCATGAAACCCTTTGACCAAGACAGAACACTGAACTAAGATAATGCCAAAGGATCACTGATTTATCACTGAAAAATTACCTGATGTTATTCTAGGCATTATGATCAAAGGAGGCTCCTAACCAAACTGGGGGTATTCATTGATTTAATTTCTAGCAATTCATCAATCACTTGCTTCTGTTTTTAGTTCCCAATAAAGTTATAATCAAAGCTCTCCTGCATGGGTCTATTTGAATTATGAAAGGTTTACAGAATCCAAGAAAATCCAGTGTGCAGTCTTGAGTTTGTCTTGGTCGAGATTGAATTTTAAATGTCAGCATAAACTCCATTGCTTGGCTAATATGATGCTGCAACCTTACATCTGCTGGCCCATGGGAGCTCACTGTACCTAAAACAGTTTTTGTCCTTTTATCCTTCTGAAAGCAAGCTGGGCAAAGAGGGATAAACTTCTGTTTGTTTTCTCTGGGAGCCTGCAGAGGGTGGCTTCAGGAACTAAAACCATGCACTGTGGTCTCACTATTGGATTGTCTAAAATAAAAAAAAAAAAGAAAGCAATGAGTTTTATTTATTATTCTATATATGGCACTATCTTCTTGTACCAGTCACACCTCTATTATTTAATGTTTTGTTTGAAGCTAACTATCCAATTTATTGGAATAATCCCAAAATTATTTAAATGACATCAGACATTAGGCACTTGGCATTTTTGGAATGTACATTAAGTTAAAAAAAAAAAAAAAAATCATCATGTGGATTATGAACTATTATCAAATGGATTTAGAAAGATTGTGATTTTAGTTACATGTCACATCTCTTTCACCACTGAAAACAACTGCCAGAATCCTGAGCAGTCCAATGAATTACAATCCATGTCACATGACCATACATGATCAGCATCCCTATTTAAAGTCCATCAAATTGCATCCACCTGTTCTCAAGCAGCGCACTTACTCCTGCCATTGGTATTGATGTGGTTTTGAAAGTGTTGGAACCTTTCTAGTTTGGGCATTGTTATCCCAGTTTCAGTTTTGTTTTATCTGATGAATGAGTTTTCCATTGCATAGAACAGCCTGTTTAAAGTTGGCCCGGCCCTTTGCCTGAGGCACATTTCTGATTTGCCCTTCTGGTTTGACTAAAGCAGTTATGCAGGTTATGTTGAGTCTGCCCAAGGAAGAGTAGTGCTGGAAGAGCCAAGAGCTAGCTGCCATTCAGGCCACATTAGATGAACTGAGGAAAAGACAACAGTAGCTAATGCCCTCTCTTTCAGTATCTCAAAACCAGCTTATCATAGCCTAGCCTATGATATGACAGAAATGTCACAAAATGCCAAAGTTTTGTTTGCTTTATTTCTCCTCATAAGAACTCATGACTGACAAGATCATGCCGCTCTGGAGACAAGATCACCCAGTGTTATGATCATTTCATCACACTATTCAGTAACTTGGGCACATGGTGGTTTCGTGGATAGCACGTTCACCTCACACCTCCAGGGTTGGGGGTCCGATTCCCTCCACTGCCCTGTGTTTGCATGTTCCCCCAATCCTCTGGGTACTCCGGTTTTTCTCCCCCAGTCCAAAGACATGTATGGTATGCTGATTGACATGCCCAAAGTGTTCATAGTGTATGAATGGGTGTGTGAATGTGTATGTGATTGTGCTCTGCGATGGATTGGCACCCCATTCAGGGTATATCCTGCCTTGTACCTGATGCTCCCCTGTAGGATAACCGGTAGAGAAAATTGATGAATCATAGATTCAGTAACCTCTTTGGTCATCCCCTGTAGGGAATAGAGGCTGGTGAGCAACTTCTGACTTTTAACAAGTATGAAGAAGTGCAGCTGAATACACTTCAGAACCCACACAGCAGGCAGTGGATGGAACAAGCCAGTCCTCATTTCCACTTTCCATAAGGGATTCTGACAAGACATTTTGACTGAACTGGCATGCTGAGACAACCATTCATCTCTAGATTCACTCACTGACCTCAATAATTACCTGACCAAGTTCTTAAAGGATAGAAGAAATGCTCCCCTATTGTCAAGTCTGCCAAAGCCAGAAGTGAGCCATTACCCCAATGCTCTACTCACTGGTCAAACTTCACTCACCTCAGCTGTTTACAGTATATAGAAAGAGGCCTATTATTTACTGTGGAGAATAGCCTCACCTCTGTTCATCTCACAGTGTCCAAAATGCCTTGAAGTTAAAGAGGATCCTCCAATTGGAAAGAGCGTGGGTGCATGATTGCTCTATAATTTCCAGACATTGACCCTAAAATTGCACAGTTGATCTAAATTCTGCCAGTTATCCTTATTGCCAACTGAACTGGGGGAATTTGACCATGCATAGATACCCTTTACTGTTGGACCCATCCACACTTGACCAACAATCAGCCTGTATATACACCAAGCTCAGAAGTGCATACAACCTCTTTCAAATTCAGGAGGTCCATGAACAGAAGACTGCATTTAGTAGCAACCCCAGTTACTGTGAATATTATTAAAGCCTTATGGTTTGGTCAGTGCCCTTTCTGTTTTGCAAACTGTCTGGGTTACACATGTAACCCTGTTCCCTGAGAAAGGAACGAGACATTGCGTTTAGCATAACACTATGGGGGAGCGCCATCACGCATGACCGACAGCTGAAGCTTGTGTAAATTCATGCCTATTTATAGGCCTGCCATGATCAGGTGACATGGCAATTAAGTGCGTTGTGTGATATATATATATATATATATGGCAACTGTGAACCAACTTATGCCACTGTCCGGAGCGGTGGACGCAAGTACAGAGAGCCCTTACTAGACACCGCAGGTGCATTCTCTCTTCCAGTGTGAGGAACGGAGTAGGGCGGAAAGCCTGCAACACCACAGGCTGGGCAGCAGATGTAAGCACCTTAGGAATATAATCTGGCCTAGGGTACAGGAAGGCCTTTGCTAATCCAGGGGTAAATTCAATGAAGGAAGGGGCAACGGAGAGCGCGTGTAGCTCTCCTACTCGCTCGATATACATGTCAGGGCCAGCAGAAGAGCTACCTTTAGAGTCAGAAGCTTCTCAGAGGCTGACTCTAAGGGCTCAAATGGGGCACCTGAAAGACCTTCCAGGACCACAGAAAGGTCGCAGGAAGTTATGCGTGGCCTGCAGATGGGCCTCAGCCACCTGACACCACACATAAACCTCAAAGTTAGAGGATGTTGTCCCACAGAGGCCCCATCAACAGGTGTGTGGCTGGCCGAAATGGCAGTCACGTAAATCCTGATTATAGAAGGAGTCAACCCCGCTGAGAAACGTCCTTGTAAGAACTCCAGGACTGTAGCTATTGCACAGTTCACTGGGTCTAGCTGATGTTCCTCACACCACAAGACAAAAAGCTGCCACTTGAGTGCATACAATTTCCTTGTGGATGGTGCTCTAGCATTAAACATGGTCTCTACAACCTCAGTTGTGAGACCATAATCTATGAGCTGGTGCCTCTCAGGGGCCAGACCCACAGTTTCCATAGTTCTGGCCGAGGCTGATGAATCAGCCCTCCGGCTTGAGGCAGTAGATCCCTCCGGATGGGAATCTCCCAAGGAGTGCCGTCTAGGAGGGATATTAACTCCAAGAAGCATATTCAAGCTGGCCAATAAGGTGTTACTAGCAGCAGAGGCAGCCGGTCTTGGTGAACTCTCGCTAGAACTTGTGGGAGCAGAGCGATCAGGGGAAAAGCATATAGATGTGACCGTGGCCACAAGTGCACCATGGCATCCTGCCCTAATGGTGCGGGAGGAGTGAGGGTGAACCACAGCGGGCAGTGTGTTGTCTCCTTGGAGGCGAACACATCCACTTCTGCTTGGCTGAACCTCTGCCTTATGGACTCCACCACTTGTTGATGGAGCCTCCAAGCCCCAGGTCTATGCCCCTGCCTTGACAGGATGTCTGCCCCACCATTCCGGCTGCCCAGAATGTACATTGCACTCACTGACAAGAACTTTCCCTCTGCCCAGAGAAGGATTAGTTGCGCCTGCCTGAACAGGGGGCATCAACGTAACCCTCCCTGGTGGTTGATATATGAGACCACTGCTGTGTTGTTTGTCACAACTAACACATGGTGGCCTCTTAATTGAGGAAGAAAGAACTTCAGTGCTAGGAATACGGCCCACATCTCTAGGCGATTTATATGCCACTCCAGATGGGGGCCGCTCCAAAGACCATGAGCTGGACAGCCATCTAAGACCGCACCCCAGCCTGCGAGGGAGGCGTCTGTCATACCGTCTTGCGATGAGGAGACGACACTAGAGTGTGACCCTAGGCTAGAAAGTGGGGACACTTCCAAACACTCAGAGCACGTAGGCATCGCCGCATGACACTGATTAGTCTCAGTACTCTCACTGATTACTCACCAACTTTTCAGCCACCACTGAAAAGGTCTCGTGCAATAAGCCCAACGGTATGACATTGGCTGCTGCTGCCACAAGACCCAACAGTCTCTCGTAGAGACTGGAGGGGATGTCCAGACTCAGCTTTATCTTGCTCAATGTTGATAAGATTGATCCTATGTGTGTTGGGGATAGAAATGCCCTCATCGTAGTAGAATCCTATATAACCCCTAGAAAAGTTGTCCTCTGCACTAAAGAAAGCATACTTTTCTTGAGGTTCAACCTGAGCCCTAAGCTCCTCATGTGGCGAGAACAACATCTCGATGTTGAAGCACCAGTTCCCTGGATCATGCTAGAATTAACCAGTCATCCAGGTCGTTTAGTATACGGATGCCCTGGAGTCGCAAGGGAGCCAGAGCAGCATCCATGCATTTTGTGAAGGTGCGAGGGGATAAAGCTAGCCCGAAGGGAAGGACCCGATATTCGTGTACATTGTCTCCAAACACAAACCTCAGGAACTTCCTGTGACTGGCGATATTCCTATGTGGAAATATGCATCTTTCAGATCTATTGTCACAAACCAGTCCTCGAACTGAATCTGTGGTACGATAAGTTTGAGCATCAGCATCTTGAACCTGTATGTCTGAAGAGTATTGTTTAGATGACACCGATCTAATATTGGCTGCATACTCCCATCTTTTTTTTTGCGGACCTGGAAATAATGGCTGTAAAAACCTCCCCTCCTTAGGGAACAGGGTACACGTTCTATGGCCCCTTTATCAAAAAGGGATCTTACTTCATGCGCTAACGTTGGGCTCCGCTCTGTGCTGACTACTGTGGTGAGCACACCTCTGAACTGGGGGGGTCGAGCTCTGAACTGGACCCAGTAACCCTTTTCTATGGTAGACAGAACCCATGGAGACACATTTGGCAGTAGTTTCCATTATGCTAAACGCAACGTGTTTAGGGAACATTGTTTGTGACACTCTTACATACTCTGTTATGAGAACAGATGGAGACACTTGCTTGAGGGAGCAGAATACATTTTCAGTGTACACTGACCATTGACACTCAAAACAGCTAAATTCTTAAACACAAGCCAGATGGGCTTGGTTTTTCTCAAAATTCCATTTTATGATCTCTTATTTTCCTCCACTAAAATCAATAGCCTTGCACTTTTGTACCCAGCTCATCCTAAAGAAATCACTACTAAAACCATTCTCCCAGAATCATATTTTGTAGGAACCATTAAGTGTGACAGGATGCATTTGAATATGCCTACTGTCCTACTACACAGTAGACAAAAAGCAGTACGCCAAAGGAGTATTATGTCCGAAATCTCAGTATTCATAAAAATAATAGGTGAGAAAAACCCAGATGACCTATTGCTTTCGCCTCGATTCTGCAGTATGGAACCACTGGACATTGTGAATACTGTGCTATCTCATAATGCAATGGGACTAGCATGGAAGAGCTTTCAGAATCTGTGCCATGTAGTACATTCAGATTGTATCCCTGCTTACTACTTATACTGGTCAGTATGTACTGTATCGGCGGCCGACCAGTAGGTACTGAATCAAATGCAGTCGGTACTGTCACATGCGATTGCTATGTGATTTTGGACACAGCCATAGATCGAAAGAGCTCCCAAGCATATGAGAATCATCCCACACCTCCTCAATTGGCACCCAGGTGTAAACAAAACCCCACCAAGTACTGGAGGGATTTCATACTGTTAGCCATCCAAAAAGCCAATAGCTTGTGTTCCACTTGCACTCAAGCAAATGCTCCCATCTCACAAGCACTTTTATCAAACGGAGAGCACTTTGCATATTACCACCAATCTGATACACCAGTGTATAAATCAGGTGATCAACTATTGTTTTGTTTTTTTGCACATTTATGATGAGGATGCTTATGCATCATTACATTGAACCTTTCAAATTCATTCAACATATCAATGAAGTAACTTTTAAGTTTGACTTACCAAGACAATATCAGCTCTCCCTTACCTTCCATGTATCCCTCTTTAAACCCTTAGTCACTGGCCCTCTAGAGAAAGGTCCATTCTCAAATGTTTCACCACCAACATAGAATTTAAAAAGGGAATCTGCATACACCTGGAATATGTTGGGGTGGCTGAATTAAATATCTGATTGACTGGCATAGGAGGGTTGTGACTTCAAGTTCTTTGACATCATACTTGTTCACACAACAGCATCATGAAGATTCTCAAGCGAAAGAATTCTGTGAAATTCTGTGAAATTTCTATTCAAATAATAACAATGTATATCTAATGACTGAGATATACGCAGTCACTTTTACAAGAACATCTGCACATCTGCTCATTCATGCAATTATCTAATCAGCAAGTCATGTGGCAGCAACACAATGAATAAAATCATGCAGATACAGTTCAAGAGATTCAGTGAATGTACAAATTGAAAAATGTGATCTCAGTAACTTTGTGTCACGCTTATTGGGGCCAGACAAACTAGTTTGGTTACTTCAGAAACTGCGGATTTACATCCAAACAAAGATCAACAAATATCCAGTGAGTGACATTTTTGCAGGCAGAAACAACTTGTTGATGAAAAAGGTCAGAGAAAAATGGCCAGACTGGTTTAAGCTGATATGAAGTCTATGGTAACTCAAATGCAACACAAAAACATATATATACATATACATTTTATATATGGATGGATGGATGGATCTTAGTGCACCATGGTGGAACGAACCAAGTGCTAAAGGTGCTCCTGTAAAGTGTGCCATGGAGAGTATGGGCAAAGCTGATCTCTAGTTTTGCTGCCAGCTCTGTAACTGTCTCCAGTGAGTACAGGTTCAGTCCTTTGATTGACCTAGCTATTGTGGTCAGCTTTCAAGATGCTTGGAGTCTCCTGTAGTGACACGGCTTACCCATCAGAGCACCCCATAGAAAAGAATGCTCGCCACCATAAACTGATAGAATAACCCTAACAGCCTACTGCACGTTGAAATATCTGAGCTTTACTAGGAAGAAGAGTATCTGAAATGCTCTTGCATTTTCTGTAGAGTACATTGGTATTATTTGTCCAATCCAGTCTGCACGTCAGGTAGACCTCAAAGTACTTGTAGGACTGCACCTTCTCCACATCCTGTTAGTGAACTCTGCATAGCATGTAGATCAGCTCACCATCCATGACTAAATTATCCTAGTAGGCAAACCCTCAGATTCCTGCTCTTGGCTGACAGGAGTGGAACTCAATGTTGACTTCTGCTGTTGCAGTCCATCCGTGTCAAAGTTCGGTGCATTCTGAGATGCTTTTCTGTTCACCATGGTTGCTCTCAGAGATTGTTGTGCATGACAATCCCAGGAGATCAGCAGTTTCTGAAATTCCAAAATCTCTGTCTGTGACCAAAAACTATGTCATGGTAAATGTCACTGAGATTACATTTTCCCCATTCCAATGTTTGATGTGAACATTACTGAAGCTCTTGACGTGTATTAATATTGGATTTTATGCATTGTGCTGCTGCCACGTGATTGACTGATTGCATAATGGCATGAATGAGCAGAGCTATACAGTATTATTCCCATTAAAGAGGCCATTGCATGTATATGCATTACAGTTATGGTTACAAAATAAAAAATTATGACAAGGTACATCAATTGCTAAACATTGAACAGAACATGGGGGTTAAGTGACATGCAGCATTCTTGTTGAATTGGATGGAATTGCAATCTGTCAGCCCCAATTAACATCATGCCACATGGAGCAGAGACATATACTGTAGTGCTTTAAAGGATTTTTCAGAATTTCAAGATGTTGTGATTTATGATTACATTCACTTTGTTATAAATGACAAAGACTGCAGTCAATATGCACTGTATGGTCAAAAGTATGTGGACAATCACAGCCATATGTGTGTGTTGACAACAAATTCCAAATTTAGTCACCTATTTGCTGTTATAATTAACTCTTCTAGGAAGACTATCTTGTGTGCACTAGATTTTGGAACATGGCTGTGGGGATTTGTGCCCATTCTCCCACAAGAGCATTAGTGAGGTCAGGCGCTGATGCTGGATGAAGAGATCTGGCAGGTGGTTGGCATTCCAATTCATTGCAAAGGTGTTCAGTGGATTGAGGTCAGGGCTCTGTGCAGGCCACTGGCGTATTTCTACACTAACCATTCAAACCATCTATTTATGCACCTTATTTTGTACACGGGTATTGTCATTCTCAAAGAGATTTGGGCTGGGCCACTCAGTTCCAGTGAATGGGAATCTTAATGCTATAGCATACAAAGATATTCTAGACAAGTGTGTGCCTCCAACTTTGTGGCAACAGTGTGGGGATAGCCAACATATGGGTGTGATGGTCAGGTGTCCTTACCATTTCACAACAGAAAGCAGTCATAATTATTTTCAGTTCAAAGATTTTTTGCCATTTTCAGCACAGAATTAGAAACATAAATGGAGTGGAAGAATCAGACAAGCACTACCATTTGCATTTAATGAGGTGCAGAAGTCCATGATGAGGGTCATCTGCAATTTTGGAAATGCATCATTACCATAGACTGTAGTTTTCATTTGGCACTTTTGACTTGCTCACTATTTTAGGACCAAGAAACTCATCTAATTGGAAACATGAATGAAAGAAAGAAAGAAAGATTTTATTGTAAAATCTATATTTGTATAGCTGTATTAATTAATGTGCATTGTATTAGATAAATATCCCTTATCACTCTGTGCTTTGTTTTCCCATGCGATTACTGATTACTTTCGAGTCTTAGCTTCAGACTCCAACGTTTGTGACTATTTGTAGCAATCCTGTGTAGGGTTTTAGCAATTTAGATTTAACTTCTCGCATTCTCCACCAAAATATGCAGGGAAGACTATCAGATTAGCTCAAAGAGGGAAATTTTGCAAACTTAATATTTCAGTAGCTGATCAACTATTAATTCAGCAATAAGTGGAAAGAACTTCTAAAGCTCTTAGTTGATGAGAACTCACCAAAGTTAGTGATTGAGGAGAACTCACAGTTTCCTTTGTGTCAGAGGGTTTTAACACTTTCTAGCTGGGATGACCCCAAAGTGTTTGTTCCAATCAGCATGGTCTTAAGGCAGGGTGTAAAACTGACACTAATTAGCATACTGGTCTCTGAATTATATGCTTTGCAAACTTTCCACAAGGTTGGAGCGCAGTTCAGCAGTCATCCACACTTTCTGGTTTGCATGTGTGGTGATGGTCTTGAAGGACATCACATGCTGATTTAGCTAGTCACTGATGCTAAGTCTGTGTTGTTGTGGTATGTGAGCAGCCTCTCTGAACATAACAATCTTGTATTTTTATCTTTTGTTTAAATCTTTCGTTTAAAGTAACTTTTATTACTTATGTAAAACCATTAGATCATTTTTGTTTTAATGCAGAATATTGACATTAAAACATATTGCTTTTTATTACTTTAAACTAAGTATAGTTCTTATATAATAAGGCATGTCACTAAAAAACAACAAGTTTTCAATAGTGAACATAATTTGGCTGTCCTTGTCGGCAGACTCGGGCCTGAGCAGAACTTGGCTGTCCGTGTCAGCAGACTCGGGCGTGAGCAGAGCGTGGTTGGCCGTGTCGGTAGACTCGGGCATGAGCAGAACTTGGTCGGCTGTGTCGGCAGACTCGGGCTTGAGTAGAACGTGGTCGGCCATGTCGGCAGACTCGGGCTTGAGCAGAACGTGGTCGGCCGTGTCTGCAGACTCAAGCTTGAGCAGAACGTGGTCGGCCGTGTCGGCAGACTCGGGCTTGAGCAGAACTTGGTCGCCTGTGTCGGTAAGACTCGGGCTTGAGCAGAACTTGGTTGGCCGGGTTAACAGACACATGGGACAGTAACTGGGCTTTACAGTGGCTCTGTGGAGCTGAGACCCCCTCCTGAAACTCAGGCTGGAGCTCTGGTGCTGGAGCCTCCCTGTTGACCTCAAGCTGGAGCTCGGCAGGTGAGCCAACCTCGTGGGTCTCAGGTTTGAGCTCTGAGGTCGCCAGGTTAACATCATGGCTGAGCCTCCGGAGCTGAGACCTCCCCGTAGGTCTCGTGCTGGAGCTCTGAGGCAGCCATGTGGACCTCTGGCTGGAGCTCTGATGCTGGGGCCTCCCTGTTGACCTCTAGCTGGAGCTCGGCAGGTGAGCCTACCTCGTGGGTCTCAGGTTCGAGTTCTGAGGTCGCTAGGTTAACCTCAGGCTGGAGCTCCAGGGCTGAGACCTCCCCGTAGGTCTCAGGCTGCGGCTCTGCATGAGTTTGCCTATAGTAGTGGGTAAACGGCAGGGCTTACCCCCCCCCAAAAAAAAGTTGTTCCAACTCGACCCTTGCCTCTGGACTCCCGAACCGCATCATGAACTCCCCCACAAACTGTTCTACACTGTCCGGGTTCCTACAGTGCTTATCCAGTAGGAGCTGTACCCACTGATGGGCCGGTCCAAAGAACCGGGACCACATTAATCGGAGCCATTGCTTCTCCTCTGGCTTCAGGTCAAACAGGCTGGAGAAATAGAACTGACAGTCTACTAGAAAATATTCCGGGGATCCGAAAAATCCGTCAAATGGATCAGGAAGCTCCATAAATGTCCCTTGTGGGAATTGTGTCCCTAGTCCATAGTGGGGACGGTTTGCATCGACTTCCGGGTTCTGCGTTTTCTCCGTTCTCCTGCTGCATCCATGTTTTGGCGGAATATTCTGTCACGTTTCGTGACATAATGGAAATATGACGGATGCAAACGCAGTTGGAACAGTTTTATTTATGAGAAACATAGACGGGTAAATCCAAAACGTGATCCAAAAACGTAATCCACAAACATGCAAGAGGTCAGGCGATCAGCAAACAGGCATACACAGGGCTAGGCAGGAATCAAGGTCGCGGTCACGGGATACAGGGTCGATGTACCAAACATGAAACATAAACAATAGTGAGAGACTGGGAGCGGAGAAACCAGCGTGGACTAAATCTAATGTATAACCTAACTAACTCTAACAAGGAACCTGACTATGACTATGGTGACGAATCTAAACTAAACTTATCTTATCTAATATTCCGTGCCATGTGCTGGGAGGCACGCGGTGTATATATACAAACCTAATCAGCCTCGTAATGGCTGACGGCTGAAGGCAATTCAGACACACGTGAAACCATAGCCAATAACAGAACAGGGAGGAGACATAACAAAACATAACAAATGCACGTGTCCAAATGTCACGAATGTCAACAAGGGAAAAGCAGGTGCTCGCGCACCTGCTCGTTCACGCGTGCTCACATGCTCCACAGCGTGCTGCTTAAAGGGGAACTCGTGACACTCAGGGTCTGCGAGTGGCTGTCCATTGTATTATGGATCTGCGAGTGGCTGTCCATTGTTTAGTGGAGTTCTTGTGTAAGGTTTGGTCCAAGTTTCTGTGGTTTTGTTGGTGCCTGTTCACACCTGAGTACAAGTACTTACAATGTGGGAAATAGGTATTGTACTGGTCAACACTTTTTTCAATAAATATATTTCTAATGAGGTAATTCACATGAAAATTTCACCAGACATCAGCATTCACTCAAGAAATCCACACATATAAAGAAATCCAAACATTAAAGTCCATAAATAAAGTTATGTGTAATAAAGTGGAATGGCACAGGAAAAAATGTATTTAACATGCTAACTGAAATTTATTTAATACTTAGTGGAGAAGCCTTTGTTTCTAATGACCGCTTCATGATGCTTCCTGTATGAAGAAATTAATTGGCCAGTGTATTCAGGTGTGATTTTGGCCCATTCTTCTAAACATATTGTCTTTAAATCTTGTTCAATTGGATTCAAGTCAGATTATTGACTGGGCCATTCTAACGCCTTGATTTTTTTCTCTGAAACCAATTGAGAGTTTCCTTTGCTGTATGGATTGTTGTCCTGCTGGAAGGTCCACCCACATCTCATCATCATCTTGGTGGATGGCAGCAGATTCTTCATAAGAATCTCCCAGTAAAGGGCTCCATTCATCGTTCCTTCAATTATATGAAGTCTGCCAGTACCATGCGATGAAAAATGACCTCACACCATGATGCTTCCACCTCCAAATTTCACTGCTGTTATATTGTTTTGACAGCCAAAAAGTTACATTTTGCTCTTGTCTGACCACACTACACTCTCCCAGTATTTCATAGGCTTGTCAAAATGAGTTGTAGCAAACTTTAAATGATCTTTGACATGCCTTTTCTTTAGTAATGATGTCTTGTGGGGTAAGCTTGAGCAGTGGAGTGCATTGCCTATTGTCTTCTCTGTGACAATAGCACCTGCTGCCTCCAAGTGTTTCTGGAGCTATCTGAGTGGTCCTTGGCTCTTGGCCTACTCTTATGACTATTCATCTGACTCCCTGGTCAGAAATCTTGTGAGGAGCTCCTGTGCGTGGCCGGTTGATGAAAGTGATTTTGCTTCCATTGGCGGATAATGGGCCCAATGGTGCTTACTGGAGGCTTCAGAAGTTTTGAAATACATCTGTATCTGATTCCATCAATATGTTTTGCAACAATAAGGTTCCAAAGGTCTTGGGAGAGCTCTTGGCTTTTACCCATCATGAGATGTTTCTTGTGTGACACCTTGGTAATGAAAAGTCTCTTTATAGAGCATCAATTTACTAACACAGCTCATATTGATTTGCACAGATAGGGGGTATAATTACTTATGGATTTCATCTGGTACCTTGCCTTGGAGAACTGCTTTTTCTTAGCGTGTTCAATACTTTTTTTCCTGTGTCATTCCACTTTATTACTCATATCTTTATTTATGGACTTTTATGTTGTGAATTCTTTATATTTCCAGATTTCTTGAGTTAATGCTGATGTCTGGTAAAAATTCCATGTGAATAGCCTTATTGGAAAAATATTTAATGAAAAAAATGTCGCATCCAATACTTATTTCCCCCACTGTACTGTGTTTAGTTTAGGCTGTCCATTATGCCACTACCTGGCACTTGCATTTACTATATTAAAAACATGCAGGGATGAAAAAGTACTAAGAAATTCTAAGAGAAAGTACAAATAATGTGTCAAAATCTTAAAAGTGGAGTGAAATTAAAAAGTTGCTTTTTTAAAATTTACTCAAGTATAAAAAGTAAATGTTTTTAACTATTAAACTAGGTTAATCTGATGTATTTATGAGAGAAGTAACTTTTATTACTTATCTACAACTGTTTTAGATATTTTTTGTTATAAGCAGCATATTGCCATCAAACCATGTTGTTTTTCAGTGAGGTACAGCCAGGGGTGCTCATCCTCAAATTCCACACTACAGTCCAGTGGCTTATCCATTTTCAGAAGCATATGGACAGCTACAGCATTAACACTGTGTTACTGTGTGTGTGTGTGTGTGTGTGTGTGTGTGTGTGTAATGTATATACAGGATTGGGGTGTAACAGAATACATGTGATGGTGTTATGTAATCAGGGTGCAAAAAACTGGTAACTGTAATCCATTACAGTTGCATCAAAAAATTAATCAGTAACCAGATTAGAGGTACATTTTGTAAGAAAAAAATGGGAATACTATCAAGATTACATTTATTTTTCATTTAAAACCAAAGAAATTAATCTTTTCACATAACACAATATAGACAGTGCTTGATTATACAACCACAATTCCAAAAAAGTTGGGATGATTTGCAAATCTCATAGACCCATATTTTAATTTCAATTTAATTTAGTTTCAAATGTTGAAACTGAGGAAATTTACCATTTTAAGGAATTTTGAATTTGATGGCAGCAGCATGTTGCTGGCTCAAATTTAGCCTATTACCTGAAGACACTTAAAAATTCAACATAGAAGCAAATACTCACATCTACAAACCCAGTTGGAGATAGAAAAATAAGACACCAGCCGTGAGTGAGAAGAAGCAAGGTTCCAGATTTATTGGTTCTGTTCCACCACATGAGATCCACACCGATGAGAATTCTCAGACGTGATCTGACACCTGGAGCTCAAGCTCCAGTATTTATACTGTATTTACACAGTAAATAACCAATATATTTTAGAAAGACTATGATATCAATACAATAGGGTTAAAAAAGAGCTCATCTACATTACCATGATGCTTCAAGAGAGGCTTATCAAATTTACCATGATGGTTTGAAAGAGGACTTTCTGACTACCATTAGGATTGAAAGTGGGAGAAAGAGAAAACAATTTAGAGAGACCTTGGTCTCACTATTATCTCGCAGGGGGGGGGGGGGGGCAACTTGACTCAGCTACCCTTATAAATGGCTCCTCATGGTTCTCTCTTAAAATTAAGGCCCCCGTCTACACCACGCCTGACCCTTCCTCGCGAGACAAGAATCTTCACCATCTGAATTATTTGTAAGTTTCTTTTACATTTTTCTGTATTTCTGGTTTATAATTTACTTTCATATTTGCTCTATATCTCTATTTTATATATGGTTATACTGCTTGCAAATGGTTTACTGTACTCCCTACTTCATAATATCATTATATTATCCTTCTAATATCCTACATACCCTACTACTCTTTATATTATCCTTATAATATCTTAATACTCCTTTTTATTATTCTTATAAAGTTATAATGTTATGTGTGTGCATTGGGCCTTTGTGTGTGTGTGTGAGAGAGAGAGAGAGGGAGAGACAGAGAGAGAGTGTGTGTGTGTGGGGGGGGGGTGTTATGTCTGCACGCCTGCCCTTGACTGTACGAGAGTGTGCGTGTTTCTCAGCCTGCACTCCTCAGCTCTTATATTTCTCTGTGACTAATAAACCATAGTGTGTTACACTTAAAGATCTTAAAGTGTGAATCCAATTCGTCAATATCCGCCTAATACCGCTTCTGTGTGTCTAGGTGCCCGTCGTCATTTTTCCTTCTCTCCTTTACTGGAGGGGCTGGATTTGGATCTGAACACTCACTATCAGCTCGCGCATCTCACTGCTGACATCATGGTGCTACTTAACGTTCTTTGCAGCACCCCCTCTGGAAATGGAAATGTGGGGTCCCCCCCAGATACAGAATCCACCCCGTGAATGTGTGTATTGACGCCTCTACACAGACAGACCCTCTGCCTGACCCTCCCTCCAGCTTTCAGTCTGAGGATGATGTCACCTTCTCTGATCTGGGCTCTGACCATTCTTCCCTCTTCTCACCTGTCAGTCCGCCGTACTCTGTGTTCTCCTTATTTCACCCTTGCAGGCTATCCCATGTCCCCAGGACGCACCCCATTTTCTTCCCCCTACCGCTCTCCTCAGGATTACGCACCCACCAGTCCTGTGAATTTTCAATAAAATTACATATTACTCATACTAGATCTCCCTCATGTTTCATTTCATGTGATTTTTATCTACAACATTCCCCCATCTGAGGCTATAAAGCCTCATAAACTACCTTAATTAAGCGGGTATCTGTGGAGAAACTGGTTCTGCCGCACCCCATGGCCGTCCCGCGCTAGCTGTCGGAGGATTACTCTAACGAAGCCATAATTCCTTCGCTCATCCTTGTAATCAAATGGGTCCCTTACAGTAACCACTTCTACGCTACACTGATCAGGATAGGAGCTGAGGAGGGTTTGTAGACCTGGTGGGAGACGTGCTAGCGGTGTGCGCCCCGGGGCTTCATAGTAGATTGGCAGCTGGAGAATGGGCCTTAGGGCCCCCTACGTCACGTCTACTTTGCGCCGGACCCATGTAGATGTACCTAGCCATAACTCTTAACCCTTAACTTCTCCTTTCAACTAATATATATATATATATATATATATATATATATATATATATATATATATATATATATATATATATATATATATATATATTGAATCTAACTACCTTGATTATTCGTTTGTTTGCCTACATCGATTATAAGTGTGATTAACTGAGTTCCCCTAATCATTTATTACTACTACTACTGCCGTCGCTAGTCTAAGTATGAGTGGCCACTACAGTAACTACTTGATTGGATCTACACATCCCTATCTTTCTCAACTGGGCCTGTCAGCCCACAGTTTTGCATTTATCGGGACCTGCAGAGTCTTGCTTCCCCCCAAAAAACAAACTCCAATCCTTCGTAGACAGGGGTGGGCGGAAAAACCTCCTATGAGGAAAAATTCCCACCCTGCCAGCACTATGTGCTCGACAGCACCATTATACTTTTCTCGTGCCTGATTACGTCACACTTTGTTGCACATCACATGTCATACCCCATCACATATCATATCACATATCACAACATTTTATAACAATCGACTTGACAATCTCTATTGGCAGTATCTCTCTGTATTCCGGTTGTCTTCGGCTCAAACACTTTACGTACTGTAGAGAGCCACCCTTTGGGGAGAGGTTAGGCTAGCACTTACACCCAGGGTATGGATCATCACATCATCATCTCACCCCTCAGGGTTCAGTAGATCTGCAACACAGATGAACACATACAAAACACCAATAGGTCCCGTTTTTCTCGGATAGGCCCAGTTGGCCACTACCTTGTACAAACGGGTCCTTGCGCTCCCTTGCGCTGTCCTCATCAGTCCTGGCTCATGTCCCATCTCATGTCCTCGTAGACCCCCCCGGTCTCGCTGGTGTTGCTGCTGTCGCTGCTCATCGTCTCCCGTCGCATGGTCTCGATCACCACCCCCCGTTGAGGTGGTAACGCATCACCCTTAACAATGTACTGGCCAGAAAAGGAGGCGGAGGACATCACCATCCGTCGTGCGCAGGGGATCACACAGCAGGCCACCAGACCCAAAAGGAGAAGGAGGGCGAGCAGGGACACTCCCAAGCGGGTCAGGGCAGCAGTCCAATCTCCAGAAAGAAACCAGGAGTGCCACGGTGGGAGGTGGAGACTAGACCCAAAGTCGGAGTTAGCTGCTTGCTCCGCTTGGAGGGCGTGTAGTTGACCCAGGACCTTTGAGAGAGCACCCTCAGAACCAGTGTGCAAAGGGATCGCAGCACAGCACTCGGGACCAATCATTGCACAGACACCCTCCTCAGGGGCACGCATCTGGTCCAGGACAAAACGGTTCTGAGCAGCCATAAGGGAGGTGGCATGGAGCTGCTCACGGACCAGTCCGAAAGCACTCACCGAGTAGTTAATGAAGCGTTGCTCATTGTACCACATGTAATTAATCCACGCCACGTTGCGGTTGATCTGCACGGCCAGGAGCAAAATAGATGCTACACCACTGCCAACGGCCTCCATGGCTCTGTAGCGAGCAGGAACGCCAACGGGGGTGCCCCCAAAGTCGAGATAGATGGTCTCATCAGCGGCCCAGTCAGAATAGCTCGCTGCACCAGCGTCACGGACATACTGAGTCCACAGGGCCACGTCACGGCGTGAACGTGACCGGCTGGATGACGGTTGGTCACCCACCAGCAAAACACGGGTCTTACCATCCAACCTAACCGGACCGCAGCACCCCTGCCATTCCGCAGGCAAAGTCTGGCGTACACGTTGGCCCCCACAAAACCAGAAAACATCCGCAAGGGGAACAGTACCAGCACTAAGATCGGGTAGGGGAATTGTCACACTGGGGGTGCATGGGGATGAATCACAGACAGAGAGGGTCTCAATTTGCAAATCATTAGCGAACAGGGAGACATTACATCGGGCAGACACGTTTCCCACAGGATACACACCAACAGAGGAGCAGAGGCAAATGGGAAAGAACAAGGGCAGAGACGGTTGGACGAGGACAAAAGTCGACATTTGAGTGGAAACAGGGTGAAACAGGCATGAGGAACTTGCATTGTACATCCACGATGGGCCAAAGTCAACAGAAAGGGCCCCAAGAAGGCACACAGTAGGATACAAAAAATCAACAGAATAGGGGGTGGTGAGGCATTCCGTGAGGTTCCCCATAGGCAGCATAAAATGGGGGGTGAGGCTACGATCATGACATACGAGACACGAGCGATCCGTCACAGATCGAGCAGTATGGAACATCCATGCCAGATACATGTTACTCTGCTCCTCCGTAAGTGAGGTGTTATCGGTGGAGATTGAATAGCGTTGTAATTTCATTAAATTATGTGCGATAGGAGTTGACATCGGGGCAATGAGGAGGGGGTGGAGAGCCGGGATGCGAAAGGTGAACCTGTACTATCATGGTAAGAACACGCCGTAGCCGAGCAAAGGAACAGTAGCCATAGGGGGCCAATAGTGGGCAGCTCAAAGGAGCACCTACTCGTCCATGCCACACCAGTAATTCTAAGATGTCCCACGCGAATCTCCGCTGATTGAGCTTGGGAGAAAGTGAATGAGGCCAAATGGGGACTTCTGCCAATCAGGGACTCTTCATGGGTTTGTCTAAGGAGAGCTAACGCACACATCGAGCTACGTGAACCCACATTTAAGACAGGGGCAGTCCAGGATTGAACATGCCTAATACGGGGATAGGGGGCTGTGCGGGACGTAGCAACCAATCGTGGGCGAAGCGTGTTATAGGAATCCAGTGCATTATTGAAGGTATGAATAATCCTTCTGAACATCAGGTCGTAGAAAAAGGAAAAGAATGCTTCTAGCCCTGCTGCAAAAATCACCCTACCCCCATATGCGCTACTATTCTGCGGCGCTTGTGCCACCGGTCTCCTCCGGAACCGGTGGTAGGGGAGTGTGCAAGGATTCACGCGGAGACTGAAGCTCAGGAGTAAGCCCAGGTAAGCTCAACTGTGCTTCAAGGGACTGCAGCGTATCCAAGTCAATTAGGCTCAGAGGCAAAGCGGGGTCGTCAAGGTCCTGACAGAGAGTGGCAAGCGTAGACAGAAAATCCTCCTCCGATGGGGTTACAAATTCCTGCGGGCTGGTAGCTACAACACCCGTCACTTCTACTCGGGGCGAGAGAACAAGGTCCATATCATAATAAGGAGTGGAGAGAAGCAGAGGGCCGGTTGGGCTACTGGCATCAGACTGAGACAGTTTATCTAGTTTTTCCACAGCCCGCCGCTTAGTCTGGGCCCGAGTGCCATAGGCAGGGCTCAGGGATGCATCCGAATCACTGTCACTAACGGAGAACACCACTGCCTCAGTGGGCTGCCCTGTACTGACTAGGCCTGAGGTCGACGGTTGTTCGTTGGTAGTGTCTTGCAGTAGCGGTCCCTTACCTGGTTCGGTGCGGCTGCAGTGGTTCAAGTGATACCAGTAATTCCTCCCCTCAACTTTCACAGCCGTGGGGGTTGCAGCGACCACGGTGAAGGGTCCTTCCCGGCGTCCCGCGAGGGGGCTTTTCCTCTTGAAGATACGAATGTATACCTGGTCCCTGGGTACCACTAGACGCACGTCCTCCCGTACCTCGTTCTCTCCATGGACTGTCTCACGAACCTGTAAATACAAATGTCTATGGATTTGGGTGAGGGTTCGCACATAATCCTGCATTTCGTCCTCCAATTGTGCCAAAGACGGCCCTGTGTATGGACCTCGGGTGAGCGCCATGGCATTGGGCGCCCAGTAAGCATTTCATGAGGAGTCAAGTGCATCATACGTTTGGTCTGTGAACGCATCTTCATCAATGCCAGTGGTAAGGCTTTGACCCAGTTTAGGCGAGAGCTCTCGCATATTTTGCCAGTTTACTTAGTAGGGTACCGTTCACACGTTCCACCATGCCCTGGGATTGAGGATGATATACACAACCTAGCTTATGATCTACCCCCAAGGCAGATGCAACATTGTCGATGACGTTATTCACAAAGTGGGTGACGTTGTCCGAACTCAGAAAATCTGGAATACCGAACCGGGAATGACCTCGCGACATAAAAATTTAGCCGCAGCCATCGCGTCCTCCTTGGAAGTCGCAGTTGCCTCCACCCACCTGCTGAAGCGGTCTACTATTGCTAGAATGTAGCGCTTCCCTTCTTTCCGGTTGTCTACTCCCATGTCTACATAATCCATCATTATATGCCGGAAAGGTCCCGTCGGCGGGGGAATATGTCCTAAAGGGGCAGTAAAGTTCTTTTGCACATTGTTCTTGATGCACACATCACATCTTTTCAACGCATAGTCCACCATACTGGCCAGAAATGGGGACCACCATTCCTGACGGATTTTTCGGATAGTTTCGGTCCTATGGGCGTGACCCAAGCCATGGGCTTCTTTGATCAAGAGCGGGAGGTAACAGGCTGGGGCTATACACAACCCTCCTATGCTGCGCCACAATCCAGTACCCTCCTCTTTTTTCGCCCCCCGTTTTATCCACGCCGTTATTTCAGCCACCCCTGTGGTGTTTTGCAGCTCCACTAAGTGGGCCACATTGTCTTCCTGTGGATGCTGCAGCTGACTCTCCCCGGGCTGAGTTAGGGCCATCATCTGCGCAGGCCCTACGGCAGCTTTCTTTGCTGCCTCATCCGCCAGTGCGTTCCCTTTAGTGATAAAGGAATCATCAGTCTTATGTGCCCTGTATTTCACTACAGCTAATTTTGTGGGCAATGTCATAGCATATAGTAAATCTGAAATCGCTTCCCCGTGGGTCACAGCAGACCCATCTGCCCGCTGGAATCCCCTTTGAGCCCAGATTGGTCCAAACACATGGCAGACTCCATGAGCATAGGCCGAGTCCGTATACACAGTGTAACTATCGTTACGGCCCAACTTACATGCAGCTGTCAAAGCCCGTAGTTCAGCTAGCTGGGCCGAGCAGGGTTGGGGAAGGGGAACACTCATTGTCGCCGGGTTTCGTCGTGCTTCTACTACTGCCAACCCAGCCTTATTGCCCGTATCGGTACGATAACAGTAACCGTCCACAAAATACGTATGCTTAGCATTATCAATAGGGCAGTTCTCCAAATCCGAACGCGCTTTCAAAAATTTCTCTGATTCCGCTACACACTCATGGGGTACACCATCTATCGGGGTTACCAGTTTATTGGCTGGATTCACCGTGGTGCACCATTCTATAGTGAGCTCCGGGACTGACAGAATGGAGTCAAACCCTATTCGACAGGAGTTCGTTATTACAAAGGTCTGACTCGTTAGGAGCGCATGCAGCGCATGGGTCGTATATAATGTAACTGGGTGCCGCATGGTGATTGAGGACACTTTCTGATATGCAAATGCGGCCGCTGCCAAAGAACGATAACAGGGTGGCATCCCCTTTTCTACGTTATCGAGAGCCGTGCTGTAATAGGCGATGGCTTGTTTCCCCATGCCTTGCTGCTGTTAAGGCAGCCGACGTGTACCCCTTTCTTTTGGATACATAGAGGTGAAACGGTTTGCTATAGTCTGGGTTAGCCAATGCGGGAGCGGTCATTAAGGCCGTTTTAATATCTGCGAGTGGGGCTAGAGCTTCAGGAGTCCAGACAAGGGGGGCATTTGGCTGTGATTGGTCTGCTGCCTTAATCATGTCCCGTAATGGTTGAACCCTTAGTGCGAACTCACATATCCATGGGCAACTAAACCCCGCCATTCCTAGAAACACCAACATCTGCCGTACAGTGGTTGGCTGTGGGGCCTTGCGTATGGCCTCTACATGCTTTGGCGCTATAGTACGGCTTTCTCCCTCTAACACACGACCTAGGTATTCCACTTTTTGTCTACAAAATTGCAACTTTTCTTTACTTACTTTGTGGCCATTTTCCGCCAACATTCTTAGGACCTTTAGTGAGTCGTGCTGGCATTGTTCTTTGGACACACTACAAATCAAAAGGTCGTCAACATACTGCAAGATGGTCATACGGCACTCCAGGGCTGAGAGGTCTTGAGCCAGTACCTGATTAAATATGGATGGGCTTTCACAGTATCCCTGCGGAAGTCTAGTGTATGTGTGCTGCTGCCCTTCATACGTGAAAGCAAACAAATGCTGTGAGTCTGGGTGCAGTGGCACGCAAAAAAATGCTGAGCATAAGTCTATGACAGTATACCATTTGGTCCCTTCTGGAATGTTCGACAATAGGGTGTGTGGGTCTGGCACTACTGGTGTTTCAGGTATCACGATTTGGTTAATAGCACGCAAATCATGTACTAAAAATCATGTACTCAGACTTGCACGCAAATCATGTAACGCAAATCATGTACTCAGACTTCTCTGAGTCAGGTTTTCTAACTGGAAAAATGGGGGTATTGCACTGACTTCGTGTGGAGATTAGCACTCCGGCCTCTACCAATCCGTGTATTGTGGGCCTTATGCCTTCTCTAGCTTGCGTTGACAACGGATCCTGTTTCTGGTAGGGCAACCTTGCATTCTCTTTTACCTTAATCTGAGCTAGGTCGGCGGATTTAACAAGCCCTACGTCAGTCGGATGTTTCGTCCATAGCTGTTCTGGAACAGTTTTCAGTATTTCCTCATTGTCCTGATCTTTTGCTGCCTTAACTGCCATTTGCAAACCACTTCGGTCCGTGCTCATGTATATGCAGACACTAGTGGCCACGGCGGTGTCAACCGCCGTTATTGAGATTCGCACAAACTTTCCATCAGGTGACTTGTGCAAAGATGGATTGGTAGTTGGTTTCCACTCTTTTACTTCTTTCGCCTGCCTTATCATTGGCCCTACATCTTCCGGTTCAAGGCTTTTGGTGACCATGAGAGTGACATGGGGCGCCGTCCCTTCCAGCTGATACCAGTTTGTGATTCTCTCTGGGAGCTTGATCATAGCCGCCACTCCCTGTGGGCCGCTTATTATATCCATGGTTTTAATTTCCATTACTTGTCCCTGTTCCATGTCTTCCCAAAGCTGAGCATATTCCTGGTCTCGTCCACCATCATCATATTTAATAGTGCAATGTAAAGGGGCCTCCACCTCTGTGCAATCGGGCCGCATGTACTGTAACCATGGTTTCCATTCTGCGTATCTGTGCCAGAGTTCCGAGATAGATGGATCGGACATCTCCAACTAGTATACCATCCTCACATTACGGGCGGTGCTAGGTGGTTTGTGCAACAGTAGGTATTGTGTGGATATTGATTTAGGGAATGTCACCCAAATCCCAGTCGCCTCGCACTGTATCTGAGCTCCCAGCTTACACAGGGGATCACATCCCAGTAGGTTAACAGGCGCTCCTGGCGAATATAACAGGGGTGCTTGTATTGTCATGCCATCCAGAGTTAGTTCTTGAGGCTCGGTGAATCGTAAGGTCTGTATTTTTCCTGAGAAGCCCATAGTTTGAATTGCCTTACAGGTGAGGGGGAGCTGTGAACCTTCTTTCCCTATGCTTGAATATGTAGCTCCAGTGTCGATCATAAAGGGCACTCGCAAGGTGTTTCCGATCGTCACTGTAACAGTTGGCTCTTGTTCTGGGTGCAGTGTGGTGATGGACTGCATCAGCTCCCCCCCCGGGCTTCTCTAGGCCTCCTCAACTCTGGCTAGGTCCCGGCTCCCCATAGGGGCCATACATGGGGCCACCTGGGGGTACTGGGGGTAGCAGTTGCCACTGAGGTGGCATTCCATAGCTCTCCGGCACTCTCGGTCCAAGCACCTGACCTCTTCTTTCGGCCCTATCCACGCGGTCTCCCCAAGTTGGTCGTGGGACACGTGGACAATTTCTCCTGAAGTGGCTAGGGTCGCCGCATCCCCAACACCCTTCAGCTGCCATATTTGGTCTTTGCAGAACTCGACCCCGTCCGTATCCTCGTCCCCTCCCCCAGGCGGGTGGCATCCCTGGGTACATGGGGGCCCTCATTTGATATATGTAATCCATCTGGGCGGGGTGCAACATAGTAGTTATGCGTGGGACTTGCGGTTGCGGGTGGGCCTGGTATCCACTGGCCAGCAGCAAAGGGTCAGCCTGTGCTGAGGCTGCCGCTTGTGGATGGGGCACCATTAATGCCGCTTGTTTAATATGTTCCTTCCTCTGTTCCTTCTCTTCCTGTTTAGTCCTGGTCAGTTCGCCGAGCTGTGCTTTACAGAGTTGGCTCATTAGGGTTTCAGTGGCATCTTTAGCTTCTTTTTCAGCTTTCTGTGTTGCTCCACGTGATGGGTCACATGTGCCAGAAATTAAGCCCATTCCATTGCGTTGAGCCTCACCACTTCCTCTAACTTCTGCTGTACCTCCCCAGGGAGAGCCTTCTTCAGCAGCAGTTTGAACAGTCCCACACTTGCCACCAAATCGTCCCATTTGGCACCCGTTTCATCCCTCCATTTGTCTTGAAACTCTTGTATGAAGGTTATCACGTTTTCTTCGTCTTTCAGTTTTATATTTTCGAGCTTCCCAGGGTCCATCTTAGCCGGAAACATGCTCCTCGCTGCGTCCCATATTTCTTGTCGGTACAGGCCAAACGGTATGGCGTCAGCCTTGGGGTCGTCTATCAAATCCCTGTGTTCTGCCATATCGAAAATCTCTTCAGCCCATCCCTTGCCCACTGTTTGGCAGAAAATGGCTGTGATATCGCCAATTGCCAGGTGCTGTCCTGATGTTTTTTCCTCGAACTGTGTAATCCATTTCTGCCCCCCTTCACACATGTTGGGTAGTCGTTGGATCAGGCCAGTTAGGTCCATGAAACTCCAGGGTGCATAATGTAGGGCTTTTCCTTTAACCATGAGGGGTATCTGACCTGGGGGTGGCCCAACCTGATTAAGGCTGGGCTCCGACTGGGAGCGGGAATGCGCTAAGTACGGAGCCGCTGTGATACTAGGTTGGAATCTCACTGGGGGCCTCAGGCTTGCCCTGCTCCGTAGTGCTCTAGCTTCACTAGACTCCGTCTTCATCGGGTGGGTGGCCCTTGGGTCCTCCTCCTCACTGACGTCCTGTTCAACTTTTCCTGCGTCGTCTGTTTCAGTCCCCTCGCTCTCAGTCCCCCCTTGTTCGTCTGAACTCACTTGCTTCTTCTTCTGCTGGTGGTATATTAGGCCCTTTGAGGCCTTACTCAGGCTCTTCACACGTTTTCCTACTGACTGGTTCAGTGCTCTTCTCGACCTCTGTGATTTTGATTCTCCAAATATCCCATCCTCCAGCCGTCGAATCCTGCCCTCCAATTCCTTATCCTCCTCGATAGCATATGGGAAGAGCACCACATCCCCCTCTATACGGACCACCCGCCCCACATTGTCTCTCAGCTCCCCTTTTTCTCTTCTTCTGGTGTGTGGAGCCCCTCGTGCTCTGTTCTCACCCTCGTGCCCTCTCTCACTCCTACGACCTTCTTGATTTTCACTGGTCCTATGCTCCTCCTGGTCCTGTATTTCCTCCAGTTTCTTGTCCCTTTGCTTGTGCACCATCGGCTGTGACCCTGGCCTCGGGGTGCTAGTGCTGGTGGGAAACTCCCCGTGCTCCGGCCACCCCGGAGTGTGGGTCCAGTTTTTCATGTACTCCTGTAGTTCCCTGTCCCTCTCTTTGTTGCCTACATGTGGGAGGTCCAGCCGTGGGCTTTTGCTCTCAACCGGGGTTCTATCCTCGTATCCGGCAGCTCCTTCTTCCATTTTGGTAGGTTCTCCATTACCCCGCATGTGATGCCTCATTCTTTGGTATCCGGTGAATGTTCCCTGAATGTCCACCTCGTTTCCTTCCATTCATCTTCTCTGTCCTCCAGGTCTTGCATCATGTAGAGCTCGGCAGGTGGGGCACTTCTGACAGGCCTCACTGGAGGATGGTACTGAGGGTTATATGGGGGCGGGGCCTCGGCCCGTTCTTTCTGAATGGCCTCTTTTATCTTTTTTCCTAGGCTTGCTTCCCTTTCTTCTTTCTTCCGTACCACCGCCTCTGCTTGTTCTCTCTGCCGTCTATCCTTCTCCTTCTCCTCCTTCCCTGCGTTCACAAACCAGTCCACTATCTTCTCTGTCTTCACACATTTCTCCCTCACTCTCAAGCCTTTTTTCTGTTCATTCCATACAGCTAATCTCTCTTTCATTATCTGGCATAGCTGTTCGTCAAAAGTACCTTCCTCGTGCTATTTCCACTCACCACTAGTCTTCTCACTCCATTTTTTACAATAATGCCTAATGTCCTTCTCATCTGTACAGTGTTTGCTTATCACCCTCTCTATCGGGCTCATCCCTTTCTTACATTCGGCCATAACTCTGCTGCAGGTCGTGTCTCACACCTCTCAGCCCTTAGAGTCTTTTATACATGCCCCCCCTAAATCCCCTAAGTTATCCCTCACAGCCAAATGTTTTCCTCCTACCTTGTCCTGCTGTTCCAGCCTGCTTAGCCTATCTTGTACCGATTTATGCCTGTTTTTCCCCTTCCGTCCGTACTCGGTCCAACCAGCTGCCCTAGGGACTCACATACACTCAGAGTACATACATAATCAATGCATTTCATATGACGATTCAATTAATCTTATGATTCTTAAGTTTAAATTTAGGTAATTCACACAGCTTCACACAACAGGCAATCTGGCAATTCTTACATGTTTACACTGTTCTTGGAAATAATATTTACAACACCTATTCAATTTTACCCAATTTTGGGGCCTGTACTTTTTCATTTATCATAAGTTTTTCCGGGAAGGAATACAACAGGGGAAAATTATATTATTATTATTTGTCATTTAACTAAACAACACATTCATAATTTATGGAACATAAATGAAAGGTCCCAATGGACTGACTCACTCATTTCTCAACAATGGCCTGAAAATGCACACCTCCCCCCCCCCCCCACCTTCAATCTTCCTTTTTCCCTGGATCACACAATCTGGGAATATGTTGTTATATATTACAGGTCTAGGAGTTCTTATTTACACAATGGGCAGTCTGCCAGATGTCTAAAATATTTACAATGTTCTTGAATGCTCCCCAATTTTTAAAACACTCACACAGCAGTTATTGATACCAAAGTAATTATAATACACATGGTCACACCCGACTCACAGAAAGTCTGTACCAGATTCAAAACATTAAAAATTTTTTTAAAAATCTCACAATGTTCTGTGTTACCCAGCTCAATCTGAAGAGCACACACACACAGTATTGTTTTTTTCCTTTTTTTTTTCTTTCTTCCACACAGACGGCAGGCCTGCCTGTGCAGATAAGAACAGATAGGAACACACACATACACTCCTTTTTTATTAACGCCTGCAAGCTCACATACACATATTATTTTCACACACTGTTACACATATTTATTTTTTTACATACACACAATTGTGGTTTCAGAGTATAAAGCACCTTCACACCAGCTCCGTATGTATGAAGCTTACGGTCATAAATTAAATGCAACTTTCTCCGAAACTAATTTTCAAAACTTATCCAACACACATATCTCCTTATGTATGGAGCTCATGTTCAGAGCACTAATGAATACATTTTTCCCTGTCTCCAAAACTAAGTTTCAGAGCTTATCACACATGCATGCACGCTCTCACACCACACTCATATTATAAGCACACACATTTGTTATTACACATTCATATGCTGGGCATGTCCGTTCCCAAAGTTGCGTGACCCGGACTTGGGCCCAGGATTTATACCCCTCTCTATCCAGACCTGGACTCAATCCAGCGGTATTAGGGGTCCCCCACCAATGCAGCCGCCACCTTTAGTAGCCGGTATCTGGGGTTTGAGGCCTCATATCCACCTGCTTCCTATCCAGCCCTGGAATTTTTAACCAGCAGTATTGCAGGACTTTCACTCACACAACACATACAATTTCATTAAACAGTCTTATGAACCTCATACATAGCCCTTATCCAATTACAATCAGTTCACACTTCTCTTACCTCTTCTCACTCACTCAATGTTCTTTTGAAGACCAACTTTAGTCTTTCTTCCCACCCCGGGGCTCCCCAATCGTAACAACAGACCACTAAGACAGAGTTTTGAAATAACAGGCGTCTGCAATGCCTTCTTCCTACACTGCCTATCTGTTGCTTAGAGAGTGAAGTCCCATGGGAGAGATTACAGACATATAGATCTTAACCCAGTCCCATCTGGGGTGCCAAATGCTGGCTCAAATTTAGCCTATTACCTGAAGACACTTAAAAATTCAAGATAGAAGCAAATACTCACATCTGAAAACCCAGTTGGAGATAGAAAAATAAGACACCAGCCGTGAGTGAAAAGAAGCAAGGTTCCAGATTTATTGGTTCCGTTCCACCACACGAGATCCACACCGATGAGAATTCTCAGAAGTGACAGTAAATAACCAATATATTTTAGAAAGACTATGATATCAATACAATAGGGTTAAAAAAAGAGCTCATCTACATTACCATGATGCTTCAAGAGAGGCTTATCAAATTTACCATGATGGTTTGAAAGAGGACTTTCTGACTACCATTATGTTTTGAAAGAGGACTTTCTGACTACCATTAGGATTGAAAGTGGGAGAAACAGAAAACAATTTAGAGAGACCTTGGTCTCACTATTATCTCGCGGGGGGGGGGGGGACTTGGCTCAGCTACCCTTATAAATGGCTCCTCATGGTTCTCTCTTAAAATTAAGGCCCCCGTCTACACCACGCCTGACCCTTCCTCGCGAGACAAGAATCTTCACCATCTGAATTATGAGTAAGTTTCTTTTACATTTTTCTGTATTTCTGGTTTATAATTTACTTTCATATTTGTTCTATATCTCTATTTTATATATGGTTATACTGCTTGCAAATGGTTTACTGTACTCCCTACTTTATAATATCATTATATTATCCTTCTAATATCCTACATATCCTACTACTCTTTATATTATCCTTATAATATCTTAATACTCCTTTTTATTATTCTTATAAAGTTATAATGTTATGTGTGTGCATTGGGCCTTTGTGTGTGTGAGAGAGAGAGAGGGAGAGACAGAGAGAGAGTGTGTGTGTGTGGGGGGGGGGGGTGTTATGTCTGCACGCCTGCCCTTGACTGTACGAGAGTGTGTGTGTTTCTCAGCCTGCACTCCTCAGCTCTTATATTTCTCTGTGACTAATAAACCATAGTGTGTTACACTTAAAGATCTTAAAGTGTGAATCCAATTGGTCAATATCCGCCTAATACCGCTTCTGTGTGTCTAGGTGCCCGTCGTCATTTTTCCTTCTCTCCTTTACTGGAGGGGCTGGATTTGGATCTGAACACTCACTATCAGCTCGCGCATCTCACTGCTGACATCATGGTGCTACTTAACGTTCTTCGCAGCACCCCCTCTGGAAATGGAAATGTGGGGTTCCCCCCCCGATACAGAATCCACTCCGTGAATGTGTGTATTGATGCCTCTACACAGACAGACCCTCTACCTGACCCTCCCTCCAGCTTTCAGTCTGAGGATGATGTCACCTTCTCTGATCTGGGCTCTGACCATTCTTCCCTCTTCTCACCTGTCAGTCCATCGTACTCTGTGTTCTCCTTATTTCACCCTTGCTGGCTATCCCATGTCCCCAGGACGCACCCCATTTTCTTCCCCCTACCGCTCTCCTCAGGATTACGCACCCACCAGTCCTGTGAATTTTCAATAAAATTACATATTACACATACTAGGTCTCCCTCATGTTTCATTTCATGTCATTTTTATTCACAACAATGTCTCAAAAAAGTTGGGACTGGGGCAACAAAAGGCTGGAAAAATAAGTGATACTGAAAAGAAACAGCTGGAGGAACATTTTGCAACTAATTAGGTTAATTGGCAACAGGTGAGTAACATGATTGGGTATAAAAAGAGTATCGTAGAGCAGTAGAGTCTCTCAGAAGTAAAGATGCCTTCCTGCCCACTAATTGTTCGATTATAAAAGGCTTGCACCAACTACTGGCCAAATTCCTGACTCTCAATCATTAGCCTTGTCAGCAAACGCAAGGCGCTGTTGTGTACAGCATCAAACAGTTGCTTGAGAATAGCAGCAAATGAAACCATCCTTAGTCAAAACAATGCCCATGGACATATAAGGTAATTTTTAATTTCATTTTATCACATTGCTTCGTATTACATAGTCATTCAAATGTGTAAATGATACCAGAAGGTACACTCATGGCATCTGATATTTTATTTTATTCCATGGACATTCAAAAGAATGTAGGAAAAAATGTCAAATGTGGGCAGAGTGAAACCAATTTTATTTATATATATTTATGTGATGCTAATAGTGTGTCTTTTTTCAGTGTATTAAAGTCTGCATTCATAGTAAAACGTTTTGAACACTATTAAGAAAAAAAAAGGTGTCCTCTTTGAAAAAATCAGAATATGGTCACCCTATCTTTTGTGATGTAATGTTATCTGCAACAGGGACCGTGATATTTTATTTATTTTATTTATTTACTTATGTTTTAAGCTCTAAAATAGGCTCTAAATAAAAGTATTTTAGATCATATTGACTTTATTTACATATGTAACCTTGATGTAATCCAAAATTAATCAGATATTACTATCATATTTTGATACATGGATTATGCTACTGATTAAAATTTCTATGAAGTAATTTGTAACTGTAACAGAATATATTTTTTAAAGTAACCCCCAACCCCCCCCCCCTCTCTCTCTCTCTCTCTCTCTCTCTCTCTCTCTCTCTCTCTATATATATATATATATATATATATATATATATATATATATATATATATATATATATATAAATATAAATAAATAATCACACATATATATCTTACATACATACAAAAAGAACATTGGCACAACCTGTTTAATTTAAGAAAATCTTCCATCTTCCATATACAACACTTCATTAATTCTGTCTGAAGTGACAAGGGTTGTATTGTTGGGCATAGTCAACTGAAGGTTACCCAGTATATTGTGCAAAATGCTTGTAGAATAATGACAGAAAAAATCACTAGGCAATCAATCATCCTTTGTCTTTCCACACAAATGCCTGTGTTCTGTTTAATGGAAATGCAACAACAGTGTCCTTGCAAAAAGGTCTCAACGGGATAGTCAAATAAAGACCATTTACTTTGTGGCTTAGCATGACTTAGTTCATCAGTCCACTGTGTCATTTTAAATTATTTTATTGATTATATATATTTTCTTGCTTGCTGGCGTGCTGTGCCGCTATTTGCAGCTGTAACAATTATAAGCATGACTTCAGTTCTTCTGTCTTTATGCATTCCATATAGATTTTAACTTTCCTTTTATACAGTGCATTTACATGGACAACAATCGGGTTAATCCACTATTAACCAGATTAAGACAATACTCTGATTAAGAAACTACCATGTAAACAGCAATTTTTAATTACCTTAATCCGATTAAGGTCATACTCAAAATAAACACAAATCGAATTAAGACATGTGGAGTACTCCTATTTTAGTCGGATTATCGAGGTGTATTACAGACATGCAAACACCTTAATCACATTATTAACGTCGTGTGAGAGTTTTCACCGTATTTTGCGACAGGACACGATCGCACACGGCAGTGCTCAACCGCTTTACGGCAAACAAGAGAGCACGGCTGTGTCCCAAACCGCGTACTTGCCTACTATAGGCCTATAGCAGGCGAAATACATGTATCTCGGCTACTATATAGTAGGTAAGTATGCGGTTTGGGACACAGCCCGTGGCTTCAAGCAGTCGTCTATTAGCACGTATAGCATGACATATAATTAACCGCACTGAAAGCGTTTGTAAAAATGAAAAATTAAAACACCCAAAACTATATATACGGTACCGTAACGAAGACAAACTGTATGTAATACATGAAATTCTGGAGGGACGTCAGATGGTGTGGCGCGGTGACGTAATGACGTGTGCCATTAATCTAATTATGTTCTATAACATGTAAAACGGGTACATGAAAGGAGTATTCTAAAAGCAATTCGTAAACACCTTAATCACAATATTATCTTACTCAGAGTAAGGTCAATAATTAGATTACTGCTGTCCATGTAAACGTAGTCACTGTTGCATGACTCCTTTCCTCCATGAGAGGCCAATTTATTTCTCCTGCCTAAAGTTCTTAGAAACTATGCTTATTCATTATGTCACAGTGGTGTAGGAACTAATGTTTTTAGACAACAATGTTGTGTTTGAATATTCTGACAAGATCAGTTGACCGTGAGGCTTATTGCTGCATATTACAGCTTGTATTAAAATAAGACATTGGGCAACGTGGGTGAGCTTTTAGATTTTTGCATATTATGTAAGTTTCTAAATGTGACAGTTTCTATTCTTGCTGTCAACCTAGTTTTATGTGCCTGTAAATGAAAATTTCATGAATCAAATACAGAGCGGTTATGAAAGAATTTTACTAGGAATGTCTTAGACATTGCAAAAGGGATTATGATACTGCATATTTAAATGGTTGATTTCATTAGTGTGATGGCATATGTTAACAAAATCATAAAATAAGAGCCCACGCAACAACTGTGCCTGACAAAAAGCATCATATAATATTATGAACATAAGGCTCAGTTATTAAATGTATTTTAATGATTTTTCAGTAAACCCTTAAAATTAAGTGCACAAATATTTTGGCTGCTTCCCTCGTTCAATATATTTCCTAATTAAAACCATTAAAATAATCAGTTTTTGTCCGGGACAGAAAGAATTGCACTGTTTGTTCCTTTACAGTAGAAAAAAAAAGATCCTTAATATCCACTTGATTTGCCATATTGCAATATAGATCTCTCCTATCATCAGGAGTCTCAGATCAATTAATTATATTAATTGAGATAATAGAACTCTGTGTAGAAGATATCTTCTGTTAAAAATTATATCCCAGATGTGAACCATATTCACTGAAAGATGACTCTTGACGAATACAGAATACAAAGATTAGGTATACACACAAGACTCTAAATTTGCACCTAGATGTGAATGAGTGTGTGAATGTGTGAAAATGATGCCATCAGATAGACTGATGTGATCAGATAGACTAGGGGTCAGCAACCTTAAGCACGCGTGCCATTATTGGCACACTGAGGGAAAATGTAAAGCACATGTAGATGAATGTTATATTTATTACAAAATTATTATTATTTGTTTAGTTTAAGAAATGTTTCAGTCCTGGTCGTATTCACAGGACAAATTAACTATTAATCCTTAATATCATAATCAAGTTTACTTGTTTAATTACAGTTGTCACTGTGCTGTAGACGTCACCTGTCAGCAACTGGGCAGTTTGCGTTCACCGGGGACTGAACTTCAGGCAAGGTTGACAAATGACGACGTAAAAGAAGGCAAAAATAGATGTTCGGTCATTTCAGCCCTCTTGGAGAGAAGAATATGGTTTAATTTTTCAAAAAGATCATGCTGTATGCACTTTATGTTTAGAAAATTTTGTGTGCCACACATACAGCGTTAAGCGGCACTTTGAAACTAAACACGAGAGCTGCTTCAAAGATCAGGCAGATAGGGCAGAGTACATCAGACGTGCTGTGTCCAATAATGAAAAGAAAACCAGCCCTTTCCATGTTTGTGTGTGTGTGTATATATATATATATATATATATATATATATATATATATATATATATATATATATATATATATATTTCACCAGAAATTGGTATTAACTCAATATATCCACACACATAAAAAAAAAATCCAAACATTAACGTTCATAGATCAAGTTATATGTAATAAAGCGGAATGACATGGGGAAAAAAGTATTGAACACACTAACTGAAATGTATTTAATTAGTGGAGAAGCCTTTGATTGTAATGACAGCTTCAAGACGCTTATAATAAATTAATTGGCCTCAGAATTCAGGTGTGATTTTGGCCCATTCTTCTAAACATTTAGTCTTTAAATCTTGTTCAATTCGATTCAAGTCAGGTTATTGACTGGGCCATTCTAACACCTTGACTTTTTTTTTTCTTCTCTGAAACCAATTGAGAGTTTCCTTCATAATCCTGGTGGATGGCAGCAGTTTCTTCTCAAGAATCTCTGGTAAAGGGCAACATTCATCGTTCCTTCAATTATATGAAGTCTGCCAGTACCATGTGATGAAAAACATCCCGACACCATGATGCTTCCACCTCCAAGCTTCACTGTTGGTATAGTGTTTTTAGGGTGATGTGCCATTTCTTCTCCAAACATGGTGTGTAGTATGACAGCCAAAAAGATCAATTTTGCTCTCATCTGACCAGACTATACTCTCCCAGTATTTCATAGGCTTGTCAAAATGAGTTGTAGCAAACTTTAAAGGAGCTTTGACATGACTTTTCTTTAGTAATGAAGTCTTGTGAGGTGAGCGTGCACAGAGGCCATGGCGGTGGCGTGCATTGCCTATTGTTTTCTCCGTGACGATGGTACCTGCTGCCTCCAAGTGTTTCTGGAGCTCTTTCCGAGTGTTCCTTGGGTCTTGGGCTATTCTCTGACTATTCTTCTGACTCCCTGGTCAGAAATCTTGCAAGGAGCTCCTGTGCATGGCCGGTTGATGACAGAGTGAAGTTGCTTCCACTTGTGGATAATGGCCCCAATGGTGTTTACTGGAATATTAAGAAGTTTTGAAATATGTCTGTACCAGATTCCATCAATAAGTTTCACAACAATGATGTTATGAAGCTCTTGGAATAGGGCTTTGCTATTACCCATCATGAGATGTTTCTTTTGTGACACCTTGGTAACGAAAATCCTTTTTATAGATCATCAATTTACTAATCCAGCTGATATTAATTTACACAGATAGTTCCTTTGTCATGTATCAGAGAAGGAAATCTGGACTTCAGTTCCCAGCAGCCACTGCACCCCTGCATCACTGTCACATGGCCACCTGCACCTGAATCACATTCCTGTTAACGAGCACTTTTGTGTGTGTGTATATAGTAATAGTTTGCACTACACTCCTTGTCTTACATGTGTCTTTCATTGCCGTTGTCTTTGTTGCTATGCTTTGGTTTATGTGTATTCTTTGCCTTAGTGTTTTGCCACAAGGTCATAGCGTTCCTGTGTTTTGTTCTGGTCTTTATTAAAACCTTATAATCTGCACTTGCATCCATCTTTGCGTCCATTATGTGTCATCCTTTCTAACTATGTATGGATTTCAGCTGGTCCCTTGCCTTACCTTGCCTATGCGAACTGCTTTTTCTTAGCACGTTCAATACTTTTTTCCTGTGTCATGCCACTTTATTACACATAACTTTGTTTATGGACTTTAATGTTGTGAATTCTTTATATTTACAGATTTCTTGAGTTAATGCTGAAGTCTGGTGAAAATTACATGTGAATAACCTAATTGGAAGAATATTTACTGAGAAAAATGTTCATGCGTTCAATACTTATTTCCCCCACTGTGTGTGTGTGTGTGTGTGTGTGTGTGTGTGTGTGTATTTATTTATTTATTTATTTATTTATAAATTTATTTATTTATTAGAGAGGCACTGATAACCGATTATTCAGAGTGATTACCCGTAGTTCTGCCTTTTATGCCTTCTTATAATTTAATAATAATTAATTCCACAATTAATTATGATTAATTTAAAAGAAGGCATAAAAGGCAAAAACTTTATTCTCTTCCTTTCAACAAGTTGTTTCCCAGTACTTATTTCACAGTACTTGTTTCACGGACTCGTTTAACTGCTGTAGCGTCCGGTGTAAAATTTTTAGCAGTACAGAGCTTACAAACTGCAATTTTGTCATCGTTCCACACAATATACATCTTTACATAATCGATATGTTTTCCCACCCTCTTTTGATTGACAGGATACAATCGGCCCTGATCGTTGGATGTTTTTAAACTATCGGCCGATAGCCGATAACGGCTGATATATCGGTGCATATACACACACATTAGTTGCAATCAAAATGATTCAACCCCCATTGCAAATCAGGTTTATTGTCAAAATTTACAGACTGCAATGAACAAATCAAACAAGAGCAATTGAAATAGTTCAACTCAATGAATGCTCCAAGTGGTTTCCCCAAATTCATCTGAAAATGCAACTTATAATGATTTCTCCAGTTTTAAAATTATTCAACCCCCTGAATAGAATCCCTCACAACAGCACAAATATGCAAAACAGGTGTTGTCTCAAGCATACCTGATGCATCTAATCAAGGGCTTCATTAGTTGCAGCAGGTGTGCTTGAGCTGGAAAACATTACTACATTAATACCTGTACTAGCTAGGGGCAGAAAATACATGAAATAACCTGGATGGGGCAGAAAAAGGAAGCTATTAACAGCTGCAACCATATTTCTGAGAAGGCAGGTTGTGAAAATACCCTTGTGTGACTGCAAAAAACCTGCAGCAAGACTTGGTAGAGATAGGCAAAAAAAGAAACATCCTCTCACATTCAACTGCTTTTATTTCCAGCAAATTTCTTAACATGTGTAAGTATTTTATTAACATAAAACCATTCAACAACTGAGACATAAACTGAAAAAGTTAAACAGATATATGATTAATAGAAATGGAATAATGAGTCCCTGAACAAAGGGGAGGGGGTCAATATCAAAAGTAACAGTCAGTATCTGTGTGGTACTACAGTGCATCTCATCCTCATGGACTACACTGGATTTGTCAGTTCATGCTGTGAGTTACCCCACTCTTCCACCAAGGCATTTGCAAGTTCTCTATCATGTCTAGGAGAGACACATGGTTACATGTAACTTTCCACTGTAATGACGATCAGCTGTCCTTCCTGTCTCCCTGCAGTGTATTGTTCTGGCCACATCTATAGTACTCTTGCTTCCCTGCAGCAGGCCTATGGCATGTTCACACAGGTGAGCAGGCACCCTAGGCACCTTTCTTCAGGTGTTTTTCAGTAGAAAGGTCTCTTTAGTGTCCTTAATTATTCTAACTGTGACCGTAATTGCCTATCGCCTGTAAACTGTTAGTGCTTTAAGGACTGTTCTACAGGTGCATGTGCAATAATTGTTTATGGTTCATTGAACAAGCATGAAAAACATTGTTAAAACCCTCTCCAATAATGATCTGTAAAGCTTATTTGGATTTTACGGAATTATCCTTAAAATACAGTCTCCTGGAAAAGTGTGTGTGTGTGTGTGTGTAATATATGTATATATATGTATGTTATATATATATTGATTGATGTGTGTGTGTGTGTGTATGTATATATGTATGTATATGTACAGTATCTCACAAAAGTGAGTACACCCCTCACATTTTTGTAAATATTTGATTATATCTTTTCATGTGACAACACTGAAGAAATGATACTTTGCTACAATGTAAAGTAGTGAGTGTACAGCTTGTGTAACAGTGTAAATTTGCTGTCCCCTCAAAATAGCTCAACACACAGCCATTAATGTCTAAATCGCTGGCAACAAAAGTGAGTACACCCCTAAGTGAAAATGTCCAAATTGTGCCCAATTAGCCATTTTCCCTCCCCAGTGTCATGTGACTTGTTAGTGTTAAAAGGTCTCAGGTGTGAATGGGGAGCAGGTGTGTTTAAATTTGGTGTCATCGCTCTCACGCTCCCTCATACTGGTCACTGGAAGTACAACATGGCACCTTATGGCAAAGAACTCTTTGAGGATCTGAAAAAAAGAATTGTTGCTCTACATAAAGATGGCCTAGGCTATAAGAAGATTGCCAAGACCCTGACACTGAGCTGCAGCACGGTGGCTAAGACCATACAGCGGTTTAACAGGACAGGTTCCACTCAGAACAGACCTCGCCATGGTCGACCAAAGAAGTTGAGTGCACGTGCTCAGCATCATATCCAGAGGTTGTGTTTGGGAAATAGACGTATGAGTGCTGCCAGCATTGCTGCAGAGGTTGAAGGGGTGGGGGTTCAGTGTTACGTAATCCAATGTATTTCTGTTTGCTCTATGTGCCATTTGTGTGTCTATGTCGGTGGTGGGATGGGTTTATTTTGTCTCTTCCCCCTTCTCAAGGCCCCGCCTACTGCATGCGTCACGTTCCGGCTTGCTAGTGGATGATCACGCCTGCTCCAGCCTTGTGTGACAGGATTGGTTGCCTGCACGTTTCCGGAAGTGTACTTAAGCCTTGTCAGTCTCCATCCCAGGGCAGATCATTGCCGTTGCTTTGTGTATAGAGAGAAGTGCTTTTCGCCTGTGTATGACCTTATGCCTGATTTGACTTTGTTTATGCTCTTCCCCATTACGATTCATGTCATACACTTGTGTATATATGTATATATTATTTTGTTAATTAACACACAAATAGTCACCTCTGTAAATAGTGCACAGTTAAGAGTGGTTTGTAGGAAGTCGGCGCCATTTGTGTTGCGCCATCTTTACTCCTGGTTTTGGGTTAGCTAGGGAGTGAGGGAAGATGGTGTATTTTTGTTTTCTTTTCTTGTAGTTTAGTTAGTTTCTTCTGATAACGTTAGAGGGTACTTTTGTTTAGTATTTTGGCCTGGCCGGCTTCTGAAGAGTGAAACCACTGTGTATATAAAAGGTGCTCCGTTTGGAGCAAATGCAATCTTGGTCTCACCAACCCTTTTCTTTTTTTAAAATTTATTTTATTGTATGTTGCGGCCCGACCTAGACCGGGTCATAACAGTCAGCCTGTCAGTGCTCAGACCATATGCCGCACACTGCATCAATTGGTCTGCATGGCTGTCGTCCCAGAAGGAAGCCTCTTCTAAAGATGATGTACAAGAAAGCCCACAAACAGTTTACTGAAGACAAGCAGACTAAGGACATGGATTACTGGAACCATGTCCTGTGGTCTGATGAGACCAAGATAATCTTATTTGGTTCAGATGGTGTCAAGCGTGTGTGGCGGCAACCAGGTGAGGAGTACAAAGACAAGTGTGTCTTGCCTACAGTCAAGCATGGTGGTGGGAGTGTCATGGTCTGGGGCTGCATGAGTGCTGCCGGCACAGGGGAGCTACAGTTCATTGAGGGAACCATGAATGCCAACATGTACTGTGACATACTGAAGCAGAGCATGATCCCCTGCCTTTGGAGACTGGCCAAGCATGACCAGTGCCTGGCTAAAGAAGCTGAGGGTTAAGGTGATAGACTGGCCAAGCATGTCTCCAGACCTAAACCCTATTGAGCATCTGTGGGGCATCCTCAAATGGAAGGTGAAGGAGCACAAGGTCTCTAACATCCACCACCGTGATGTCGTCATGAAGGAGTGGAAGAGGACACCAGTGGCAACCTGTGAAGCTCTGGTGAACTCCATGCCCAAGAGGGTTAAGGCAGTGCTGGAAAATAATGGTGGCCACACAAAATATTGACACTTTGGGCCCAATTTGGACATTTTCACTTAGGGGTTTACTCACTTTTGTTGCCAGCGGTTTAGACATTAATGGCTATGTGTTGAGTTATTTTGAGGGGACAGCAAATTTACACTGTTACACAAGCTGTACACTCACTACTTTACATTGTAGCAAAGTGTCATTTCTTCAGTGTTGTCACATGAAAAGATATAATCAATATTTACAAAAATGTGAGGGGTTTACTTACTTTTGTGAGATACTGTACATATAATACACAGATGCATATAGGACTTTCAGTTTATCCAAAGCGTTCTGAGTGATCAAACGTGAAAATTTATTGTTGATATCATGGTGTTCCATTCTTATAATTTATTGACTTCCTACAGATGGTAGCTGCTTATGGACGTCAACTGCAGGTTACAGAGATTTCAATTTCACTCAAAGTGGGATGCTTCTCCTAATCTCTGTGTGTTGATCCTTGTATGATTAATTTCCTTTTTGAAGTCATTTGGAAGCTGGAAGTAAGTTGGCTGTGCGCTTCTGATACATTCATTCATCAGAATCGGATTTTGAAAAATCTTGAGTAAGCAGATCAAGAATTGTCAGGGTTTTCTGTTCTTTTACTTTGAAATTTAGCCATGCCACCAGAATACTGCCTCCCTAGACATTAATTAATTCAGTGTTGTAGCTTATGTTTCATGTAAGACAATCACATGATATTCTGAGCGATAAGACTGACACTTGGTTACCTCAAGTTAAAACAATCATACTGACATAATCACATAGAGCTGTTCACATGGCTATAGCGGGAAATAGTTCTTTTCCCATTAAATTACAGTTTCTTGCACTGTTTATACAAATTGAGAAAATGGGAACAGGACTATACGATTGAAAGAACAAATTTTAAATCAGTGTTAACTATGCTAAAAAAAAAAAAAGGATCATATCATAACAGAAAGCTGCTGCCAGAGTGAAACCTTTAAACGTTGGTGCTTAAAGTTGCTTTAAAGAAATTTTAGTATAGCGGTTTAGTGATTAGGTTTAGTGACTAGACTAAGGACTTTAAACAGTATTTAGTGTTTATTTAATGTATTTCTTAGCTTAAGATGCATTATCTTATTTATGTGAGACACACATTAATTTAAGCACATGCTTGCCAAGATTACTATTACCCAAGAATATTGTAATTCTCACAAGAGATTAGATCAAAGTGTCAACTTAATGACTGCCATTATCGAGAGGTTAGTGTTTTGTTTGCCTCAGGGGGAAAAGGGGTAAGATGGAGTTAATTGGATCATTTAGATGGTGCTGATATCAAAGAGTGAGTAGAAGTCTAGAAAAGCTCATTTTATGCATGAATAGGATTATTTTTCCTCCTCAGTAAGCAGTACAGTTCTAAAGTTTCTTTGGCTTGCGACCTACTTCTCATAACTTGGGTGGCTCAAAGAGAAAAAAAAACACACATGCAGTAACTTAAAACTGGTCATTTAGGTGAAGCATTATGCTAATATATGTGTGTTTATTTAGGTCAGTGAATAAAAACTGCGGTGGATGAAGGCGTAAAAAGAAAAAAGAAAAACCCTCCAAAAAGTTAGCAATTTTTAATGGGTAAATCAGTAAGAGCATACTGAATAACCATATTACGTCACTGCAGCACATAGCCCCAAGGATCGATACACACCGGCAGAAAATTGCATTAGCTTGAGAAAATAAATAAAAGGCTTAAAGCATGTATAATCTGATTAAGGCAAAGTAACGGTTTGCCTCAGCACTGGCTTAAAAGTCTTCAACACACTGAAAAGCTGCAGAGAGTGCTAAAGTATGCAGTGTTGAAGGTAGAACTGGCATTATGGGAAAAGGCATTAAAGCCCTCTAATTTTTAACAGGAAAGAGAATACAAGGCGTCTTATTCTGTTTTTTGTAGTGATGCAGAAACTTGACATGGAAATTTTAGATATATTTTATTAAACAGGCTAATATCAACATAGATTATTAGTTGCAATAATTTAACAGCACTGTACACTATAGATTTCAATGTAGTATATTAAGCTGCAACCTGATTCTGTACAGCTTGAATAATACTGATTAGACTGACAATAGTAACATTTGATAGCAGTTGTACATCAATTATAGGATGTTACAATGTTACAACCTTTACTGCTTCCTGATGGCTAAAGAAAATTAGACATTAGAAGTTTATTATTAAACTTATTAAGACACCTCTGTAATAACCTGCTACATTCAGGTAGACGGTATAATGATTTCACAATCATGGATATCAGGCAATCTGCCATCTGTCAAAAGTACATACATGCACTAAAAAAATGCATAAATGTCAAGCACTTGCAGATATTTCGTGTTCAGTCTGCTAAAATTGTCTTTCTGCTGAAAAGGAGATATAGCGTACACAGTTGACCTATTATTAGACACACTGGAGACTATCTATCTATCTGTCTATTTGTCTGTCTGTCTGTCCAATTGAGCAACTGTGGGATGTGCTGGACAAAAAAAAAGCCATATCCATGGTGCCCCTACCTCGCAACTTACAGGACTTAAAGGATCTGCTGCTAACATCATCTTGTCAGATACAACACACTTTCAGACGTCTTGTGCAGTCCATGCCTCAATGGGTCAGAACTGTTCTGGCAGCACAAGTGGGACCTACATACACAATATTAGGCAGGTGGTTTTAATGTTATGGCTGATCACTGTACAGTATATTTGGGGGCCAGGTCAACAGCTTGAACTCTGTCATATTCCTCAAACCATTCCTGAACAATTTCTGCAGTGTGGTATGGTGCATTATTCTGCCATTGCCATTGGAGAATATCATTGCCATAAAGGGGTGTACTTTAACGGCAACAATATTTAGGTAGGTGGTACATGTCAGAGTAACATCCACATGAATTCAAGACTTCCCAGCAGAGCATTGCCCAGAGCATTGCACTGCCTCTGCCGGCTTGCCTTCTTCCTATAGTGCATCCTTGTGCCATCTCTTCCCCAGGTAAGTGACACACTCCCACCCAACCTTCCACATAATGTAAAAGAAAACGGGATTCATCAGACAAGACCACCTTATTCCATTGCTCCATGATCCAGTTCTCATGCTCATGTGCCCATTGTAGGTGCTTTCAGCACTGGACAGGGGTTGACATAGACACTCGAACCAGTCTGTGGCTATGCAGCCCCATATGCAGCAAGTTGCGATGAACTGTGTATTCTGACACAATTCTATCATCCCCAGCATTAACTTTTTTCAGCAATTTATGCAACAGTACCTTCCCCACGTGATTCGAAGAGTCTTGGGTGCCCATGACTAGGGTGACCAAATGTCCCACTTTGTGTTGTAATGCACAGCATTTTAGTCCTTTGCCCCACATTCTGCAATCTGAGATGATGTCCTACATTTTGATTTGAAATAAAGAGTTATAGTGCATCCGGAAAGTATTCACAGCGTTTCACTTTTTCCCCATTTTGTTATGTTACAGCCTTATTCCAAAATGGATTAAATTCATTATTTTTCTCAAAATTCTACAAACAATATCCCATAATGACAAAATATTTGCAAATTTATTAAAAACAAAAAACAAAAAAAGCACATGTACATAAGTATTCACATCCTTTGCTCAATACTTTGTTGAAGCACCTTTGGCACCAATTACAGCCTCAAGTCTTTTTCAGTATGATGCTACAAGCTTGGCACACCTATTTTTGGGCAGTTTCTCCCATTCTTCTTTGCAGAACCTTTCAAGTTCCATCAGGTTGGATGGGGAGCGTTGATGCACAGCCATTTTCAGATCTCTCCAGAGATGTTCAATCGGGTTCAAGTAGATGTAGATGCCTGTACTCGTAGTACTCGTAGATGCCTGGGCAAACTCAACACAATGGGGAAGGAACTGGCTGAACACCGCCATATGTCGAGCTCACTCAGCAGGTCTGCCCACCAATGCCGAGGCAGCCTTACATGGCTTGGATGGTAAAGCCTACTCCCATAAATTACCTGCCGTTGATGGACAGAAGTAGCTCACAAGCACCTCCTCCACCTTCGACATTGCTAAACAGCTAACAGCCAAACGTGCTGTTCATTCCCCACGATGGCCGAATAATCCAACGTTACGGGGTTATAAATACGGCTAGTGTATGGTTTTCCCCAGAAGTGTGATATTTCATCATGCACCTCTGTATAAAAGGGTAGTTTTCTGTGGTACGAGGGAGATTTATTTTCACTGGAGAGAGAGTGTTCATCCAGCCTGCTACGAGTCACTTCCTCTTCCCTGGACCAGTTTTTCAGCTGCCTTAGTAATCACTTCAAGCAACTCTTTATATGCTTGAGAGCTGCTCTCTGTTTATGGTGCAATGGCACCCCCTTCTGGCTCCTCAGAGTCAGAGAGGTTTTTTTTTTGTTTTTTTGGCTTTCCACAGTGGAAGGAGGAGACATGACGTAAGCTCCAAAATCCGGCAGACAGCCGGACCCAGAAAACAGAGCAATAGATGGAGCAGCACTCGTCTCCGGCTCCTCTTCCAGATCCATACGAGATCCCCAGGACCTGAGCAGGCTGGCTGCCAGCAGCGGCCAGCCCAGATCTGCGAGGCTCTGAAACCCAACTCCCTTTGGCCAAGAAGAGAGCGAGCCGCAAGCAGAGCTGAGTTCACAATGCGCATAATTAGACCTCTTGAGGCTGCCCTGGCACGCTCCATGCCTAGACACTTCACACAGAAAGTGTATCTGCCCCACATGATGAAATGGGAGCAAGACACATTTCCTGAAGTCTCTCTCACTAATACTTTTCTCTCTTTTTTTGTTAAAGGGACAGAAAAGTAAAGAGATTTGTCTTTCTATTTTTTAAAAGATAGAGAGGAAATGAAGAGTCTTTTTGTGAGCATTACACAAACAACTGACACGCAGTCTCGCCGAAGATAATAAGGCTGACGATGCAGTTCACAGGTACCATTTTTATATCATGCGATGCCCTTAATTTCCACGTCACCTGATCATGGCAGGCCTATAAATAGGCATGATCCTACACAAGCTTCAGATACCGGTCACGCACAAGGGCGTTTCCCACAGCGTGAAGCTCACACAACATTGAGTTCCCTTTGAAAGGGAACATCAGTTGCATCTCTGATGAAGCAATCATCCCCAGGGGCTGTTGGCCAAATCTGACATTCATTCAACAGCTGTGACGAAAGTATTGAAGCCTGTCATCAAAGGGCTGTCAGCTTTTACTCAAACTGGGCACACTTGAGGTCAAGCGATACAAATCCTTTTTTTTTCTCCGTTAAATTTTTGCGCAGTAATGTTTCTCTTTGCTGCATTGTTTGATACAAAAGACATAAATATAAATGGGCCAAGTGTCATTGTTTCTTATTCACTTAGACATCAAAATGGTAGTCTGCAACTGTGATCGGCTGTGGCTCAGTTGGTAGAGCGGGTTGTCCACTAACCATAGGGTTGGCGATTCCCGGCCCACATGACTCCACATCCCAAAGTACCCTTGGGCAAGACACTGAACCCCAAGTTACTCCCAATGGCAAGTTAGCACCTTGCATGGCAGCCCTGCTACCATAGGTGTGTGAGTGTGTGTGTGTGAATGGGTGAATGAGATACAGTGTAAAGCGCTTTGAATAAAAGTGCTATATAAGTGCAGACCATTAATCCTTTGGGTGTCGTAAATATGTCCCACATTGTACAATACAAATACAAATAGTACTTGTCCAACTTTTGGTCCATTTGCATGACCCTGTCACTGGTTTACCAGTAGTCCTTCTTTGGACCACTTTTTGTAGGTACTAACCACTGCATACTGGAACACCCCACAAGACCTAATTTTCTCTTAGCCAATCATCTGGCCATCCAAAATTGGCCCTTGTCAAAGTCACTCAGATCCTTACACTTGCCCATTTTCCCTGCTTTCAACACTGACTATTCACTTGCTGCCTAATATATCCCACCCCTTTACAGGTGCCATTGTAATGAGATAATCAATGTTATTCACGTCACCTCTTAGTGGTTTTAATGTTATGGCTGATCTGTGTGTGTGTGTGTGTGTGTGAGAGAGAGAGAGAGAGAGAGAGGATGATTGGCATGGGGTGATGATTAGCATAACTTTTCTATTCCAATTCTACTCCAAACAATGACTCATGCATGTCTTTTTATGCACAATTTCCTGTCCAATAACCATCTGCAGTTTTGCTTGTCTGTGAACTGTGCCAAAATGCCTGCACTCCTCTTTCTCTATTGGCTTGAGTTGGAATGAAAGTGTATCATTGTGAGGAGCAGCCACCCACACTTCAGCACTCAGGCACAAAAGGGAGGGTGGACACCAAGACATCTGATGGGCCTAGTTGCAGGGTGTTAAATGTTACGGAAACAAAATGCCAAGAGGTTGAGAGGGTTATGATCAAAGTGTCCATGTGGCAATGAGAGACCGGAGCATGGGCCATTTCAATTTTCTCCAGGCCACATCATCACACAGTGCTTCATGAAAACAAACACAAAAGGCATACCTTAGTTTTACAGATCTCCATCAAAGTCTTGATTGGAGTCAGGCAAAGGAAGGAAAAGGAGAAATATCAACTAACCAAACATACACACCCACTTAGGGGTTTATTTTGTAGCAAATCACTAATGAAACAAATGGGTTAGATTATACAATGTGTGTTTCAAATTTCTAGGAAAGCTCACAAATTTTCAACGAAATCAATTTTTATCAAACACAAAGAAATTGTCCGCAGGTGAGACTTCCGCCCCATGTATCATACATCTTTGATGCCATATTCACTTTAATTACAATTTATTAGTGTATGTGCTCTGATGACCAGTGCAGATCTATGGTGTATAGAGTGGTACAGTGATTACCTTATGACCTATGCTGTTCAGTCAAAAAACACTCATCCATTACATCATTGGTAATTTACAGTTCACTAGTCCTGCAGGCAGGGGCAGCCATGATCGATATGCCCCTCTTTATTTGCTTCATCTCAACAGCATTGGGACTGGACTCCATGCTTCACTAGAAAAAAAGGTAAACAAAGTTGGAATGTAAAAGGTGAGTTTGGGGACTGAGAAATGGGAATTCTGTCAAGTCTTTACTTTTCCACAATCTTCCTTTGATTGTTGCATCACTTTTGTGCATTTTGGTTCAAGCTTAACAAAATAGGGTGTTCTTGTCCTCTTAGAGTGACTTTGCACTTTCTTTTCTTCACATTCTGAGGTTTTTCTTTTTTTGGTAAACTAGGTATGAAAAAATTTGAAAGAAAAAAGAAGTTTGCAGTTGAAAGCATTATAAATGCTATGTTATTAACTGCCCATTGTAACAAAATGATCACATTAACCGTTTCATGATTTGTCAGAAATGGGCCTTTTCCAAGTTGTGGATTTTAAACATGCATCAAATGTCCAGGCTATTTTCTCCTTTGAGAATGCTTGACTGCATACTGTAGTCACAGCATATAAAATCTGTCTTGTAAATGTGGGCTTTTCTAAAATATATTTTTTTAAAAAACAGTTTGAGACTGTTTTTCTGAAATTCTCCTGAGAATCAATGTATGCATTCTCACACTCTAAACAAAATATTTAGTCTATGCTTCTGAGGTTTATCTCAAGTTAATCTCTTCTCATGTACAGTAGATATCAAAAGTTTACACACTGTTTTAAATTTTAATTAAGCATATAATTTATTTTTAGAAACAATATAAAGAAAATTGTACATAGATTGGTTGCAGAAATTATCATATGAGTAGTGTAACTGTAAGTGTTTAAGATAAATAAAAAAAAAACAGTCAGTGATAACTATACTTACATTCTATTATTATTTGGAAACAATGCAAAGTTGCTCTTAAAGAGGGTTGTACTAAATTTTACTACCATTCAATAATGAAGCAAAACCATGGTTTGAGCATAATGGTTAGTGACTGTTAATGACTTTATCAAAAATTCTCAAATATATTTTGATTGACTGCCATTTTGTGATGTTAGAGAGAAACATTGGGAAAAAAAAAATAACAGTGGAAGTGGAATATATTTTGGGTTGAGGCTCCAGTGAAGGCTCTGAAAAATACAGTAGCTGTCATCAGGTGTTGGACAATGAATTGTTGAATTGTGATGTTAACAACCTGTAGGTGTTGACATTTCATAGAAGTATTTGCTGGCTTTGTGATATTTGAGTGCCACTAACCTTTTGTACTGAATGTTTTTTTTTGTTGTTGTTGTACACTGTGTAAAAAAAACAAAAAACAAAAAAAACAAACAAACAAACAAAAAAAAAAACGGTTAGCACAAAAATAATTGATATTCGCCTTTCACAAGGCTAAGTACTCACTGTGATGCTGACTTGGTGTGCTCAGCTTGCTTTTCAACACTTTTCATTTAATGCCAGCCATAATATTTCTATTGGTTTCTGTTTTTATTTAAAAATAAAACTGAACCAGTATGAGGATGTACTGTATCTGTCTATAGACAATTCAAAGCACTTCTTTCGCTCTGGATAAGGACATCTGCCAAATGCCATATATATATATATATATATATATATATATATATATATATATATATATATATATATATTAGTTTTAAGCTCATTTTAGACTGCTGAGCAGCAATGACAAAGCTTGTCAATGTGACTGAACGACTACTGAAGAGTTTTAATAGACATCAAGAAATATAGATATGAATACTGTGCGTTTTTATGCAGCATATTAAAAATGAACTAATACATTAATACTGAACACAAATGTAAATATGACTCATTGCCATTAAAACAGATCACTTTTCTCCTATTAATCACTCAGACAATGCAGTTTAGTTAGACCGATAGTTTGCATCCAAGAATGTGGATCACAAGTTGTTTTTGTAGATAAATATTTACAACTATTCAAGTTTTAATTCCTATATAATCAAGATGTTAAATACACTATATGGCCAAAAGTATGTGGACACCTGACCAGTCATTCAGTCAGCATTCCATTTAATCCTGAAGGTGTTCAGTGGGGTTGTGGTTAGACCTCTGTGCAGGTTACTTGAGTTCTTCCACATAACCTTGGCAAACCATGTCTTTATGAAGTTGTGCTGAGTTACGGCAGCTAATCTGCTCAGTTAATTAGTGATCTATAAGTTGAAAAGCACAATGGCAGCTTCAGGTAGAGATGAAGCTAGAGCTAATTCCCACTGGCACCACTGTTAGCTAGTAGACAAAAGGCATTGTGGGTAAATTAGGAAACTATTAAACAAAATGGACATAGACCAACTTATTAATTAAATAAGTTTAAACTAAAAAAGTCAACTCTGAATTTCATTACAAAATATATCTTGGATGCCACTGAAGATCACATTATAAAAACATAAAGATTAATATGCAAGTCATTCAGAGTGGATTTTGTCCTTTAATGCAGGTGATCTGCCTTTTAGGTCTGCCAAGTGATCTAAAAGTTGATTTATGGCATGCTAGACTATTAAAAACTGAAATCAAAACTAACCTTTTTAGTTTTTCGTTATCTTATGTCCTTGGACACTATGTGGATGATTCATCTGTACTAAACACATAAAACATAAAATAAGGGGGGAGGCTGTGCTGAAATGACTGCTCTCACTCAGTCTGCCTTAATGCATGCAAAAAGGACCCATGATCCGATGACCTAATACTCACAACGGCACATACAGAAATCATATGATAGCTTCTTTAATAGCTACAACAGAAACAGCTGGTGCTCCGACCTGGGCTACGTTAAACTGCCATGCTACACAGATGGGAGCTCTGATGGCACACCGCACTGAAACACATAACTGAGAGTGAGCAGCACACCACACATGCACACAGTCTCGGTAGCCCAACGTCACACTCCGTAGTCCGTAGCAACGAAAGGAAGGGGCGGGTTTTCGACCATGACATACTCTGTGAGGCATAAACAACTGACTTAAATACTGTGGTAGTGCAATAGCTCATTGGCCACATATTTAATAATGTTTACATTTTAAACATGTCACAAACCTCACTACACATCAATCTTACATTGTTTTTAAACTCTACACATGTAGTCAGTGAAATGTAGGTGCATGTTTGCTTTGTACCAGCTGTAACTTGTTCATGTGACATGAAAAACCCCAGCTAAAGTCAATGCAGCGAGTTCATAATTGGTCTGAACCAGATTCCTTGAAGACCTTTATGGAAAGCTTTCTATTTAATGTGACTGAATAAGCTTGGGAACTACACTATATTGCCAAAGTTTGAGGACACCTGACCTTAACACCTACAGTAGATATAAAATGTCTACACACTCCTGTTAAAATGGCAGCTTTTTGTGAATAAAAAGACCTGTCAGACCTTCTTAGGGAAAAATAAAAAACTTACAATAACCTAGTTGCAAAGGGTACAGACCCCTAAACTGAAAATTTTTGCAGCACCTTTTATTTTATTACACCACTCAATATTTTTTAATAAGAGTCTATCAGCATGACACATCTTAATATTTTCCTACTCTTTATTGCAAAAACAAGCGCATCTCCTGTGCACAGCCCACTTCATGTCACCCCACAGATTTTCAGTTGGATTCCGTCATCAGAAAGGACGACCTCTGATTGGCTGGAACCCTTACAGGGCTGGACTAGCCAGAAAGAGTTAAAATCCAACGACACCAAAGAGCTCAATCAGATTTAGATTCACCGAAGAACAACAACATGGAATGGAGGGACAGAGTCAGTGGAGAGCCTCCAGAGCCAGACAGTTCTCCCCAGTTGACATCAGTGGGGAGATCACATCTGATCAGAGACCCAGTGCAGAGCCACCTTTTCAAACATCCCGCCTACTAGATGCCATTTTCCATTCCAACTGGTCTTCCGAGATGCTACACAAATGCTGACCAGACCACTGACGAATAACCATTGTGGGAATCCCCTCAACACCACGACATAACAAGGAAATCCTTTTACAGGGATACTTTGATTCTACCTCCAGAGTACCTCCAGATTCTAGCTAAACTGGTGCATGTAATAAGTTTAAAGCCCTTCTAAATGGTAAATGGTCTGCACTTACATAGGGGGAAATAAGTATTGGATGCGTCAACATTTTTTTCAGTAAATACATTTCCAATGAGGCTATTCACATGAAATTTTCACCAGACATCAGTATTCACTCACAAAATCTGGAAATACAAAGAATTCACAACATTAAAGTCCATAAATAAAGCTATCTGTAATAAAGTGGAATGACACAGGAAAAAAATAATGAACATGCTAAGACAAAACAGTTCTCCAAGGCAAGGAACCACACTGTAAAAAATGTGACCAATGGTTACTTAAAAAAATTTGAGACTTAATATAATTGAATAGATTTTAAGTACTACAACTTTGATTAAAAATTATTGAATAAATTAACTAAATTTAAACAAAAAAATTAAGTCCATGATAATAAAAGCAACAATTAAAATGTGTTGGCTTTAGTAATAGCATGCCAAATGATGAGTTATATAGCCCAAAAATATTGAGAAAATCCAAATTAGGATATAAAACTGATTTATATTTACTAAGTATCTGGGGGAAACTGATTTATATTTACTGAATATGTTATGGAAATTGATTTATATTTACTAATTATCTGGTTGAAAATGATTTCGGTTCACTAAATAAAAAAATATCTATAACTCATATTTTAGCACATTGTTGCTTAATTCAACACATTTACAATGCTATTCTCATTTATCTGTACCTTAATTAATTGTTTAAAGTCTTAATTGGTATCACATGACTTTAAATATATTTAATGTCACTTTCATTTTTCTATTTCTAATCCAACCAATATCATGCCTTCTTGGAGCCAAAGTTTACTTAAGTTGGGTCAACAGATCACCAAGCATAAAAATAACAGAAGGTAAACATTTATTTGTCCAACTTTGTCTCAACATGTTTACCCAACATTTTTCAAGTGCAAAATGCCAACATAAAACAATAAATTAACAGTACAAGAATAAAATACATTTGGTCTTTTAAGAAAACAGACAGAAGTACTTCCATTTGCCTTGCTTCTTCACTTAAAAAAATGGGATTCACTTGAACAATTACATTATGTATTTGTGCAAATTCAAATGCCTCAATTAAAACATGTCAAATAATCCCTGCATCCCTGGTGTACACAGTGTATTCACAAGGTACAAAAATAGTTGGCTGTGCCACTATTAAGTCAAAAACATGATGCCACTCCCCTCAAATCTGAACAACCAATTGCATCACTGAAACTCAAGCATTTAAGAAAGCCTTGAAGGTAACCATGTGACAGTTGACAGTGCCGCAACAATTCCCTTTCATTCTGCAAAGGTCCATTTTCTTATGATAGTAGCTTATTCTTGAGGCTGTTCAGTTTTGGGTACAGCTTTGAACAATCCAGCTCAAGGAGGAGTTTCTGGAAGACTTCGAACGTATATCTTGAGCTCCTTGGGATAGGCAAGATTCACTGTATATATTAACCCAAGTAGCATGGAGCAAACCCTTGGAAAGTTATCAAGAGCAGTCAGAACTTTCATGCCCTCTACCATGATACCGATGTCATCAGGAGCCTCCGACGTATTACTCTTGATATTGTAGATTTAGGTCCTTTGTACAGCAAGGTCCTGCAACACACTTCGTCATCAGCATCCTGAAATAGCAAGAACATTGTATATTTCAGACTGTACAGCCAAAGGATAAGGTCCTAATTAAACATCTCCCAAATTGCTTCCAACCCTTTGGAAAGAAAACCTGGGGCTGACATAGCTGTTGCCTGTAATGCACCCCATTTACATCAGAGATTTAGAAAGAGATCATTTACTTGTAAAAGCATATTTTCATGGCAGGCAAGTTAAAAGGATGCAATCAGCTCACTAACAAATCAAAACAATTCAGTGACACCAGAGATGATAGTCTGAACTGAGTCTCAGCTGTAAATATTTGTAAATTAAATTTTTGAAATGAAATCAATCCATTGCTATATAAATTAGTTTCTCTATCTCTATATGGCACTATAAGCTCATTCCTAAATCGCTTATTTTTGAAGTTACCTCAGTCTCTGTAAAAGTGTCTCTCAGCTACTTTGTGAATAGCTCTTAGGAAGAAACTCTATAATTTGACCATAAATCTTCCTAGCTTAAAGACACATTAAATACAGCTTTTAGTAATGCGTTTCTTGGGAGAAAGAAAATAAGTAAACTACTAATAACTTTTGAATTCTGCCTGTTGGTAAAATCAGACTGAGATGGCAAGCATTTAGTAACACCATCTACAGTATCTCACAAGAGTGAGTACACCCCTCACATTTTTGTAAATATTTGATTATATCTTTTCATGTGACAACACTGAAGAAATGACACTTTGCTACAATGTAAAGTAGTGAGTGTACAGCTTGTGTAGCAGTGTAAATTTGCTGTCCCCTCAAAATAACTCAACACACAGACATTGATGTTTAAACTGCTTGCAACAAAAGTGAGTACACCCCTAAGTGAAAATGTACAAATTGGACCCAATTAGCCATTTTCCCTCTCCGGTGTCATGTGACTTGTTAGTGTTACAAGGTCTCAGGTGTGAAAGGGGAGCAGGTGTGTTAAATTTGGTGTCATCGCTCTCACACTCCCTCATACTGGTCACTGGAAGTACAACATGGCACCTCATGGCAAACAACTCTCTGAGGATCTGAAAAAAAGAATTGTTGCTCTACATAAAGATGGCCTAGGCTATAAGAAGATTGCCAAGACCCTGACACTGGTTCCACTCAGAACAGGCCTCGCCATGGTCGACCAAAGAAGTTGAGGGCACGTGCTCAGCGTCATATCCAGAGGTTGTCTTTGGGAAATAGACTTATGAATGCAGCCAGCATTGCTGCAGAGGTTGAAGGGGTGGGGGGTCAGCCTGTCAGTGCTCAGACCATACGCCACACACTGCATCAAATTGGTCTGCATGGCTGTCGTCCCAGAAGGGAGCCTCTTCTAAAGATGATGCACAAGAAAGCCCGCAAACAGTTTGCTGAAGACAAGCAGACTAAGGACATGGATTAGTGGAACCATGTCCTGTGGTCTGATGAGACCAAGATAAACTTATTTGGTTCAGATGGTGTCACGTGTGTGTGGCAGCAACCAGGTGAGGAGTACAAAGACAAGTGTGTCTTATCTACAGTCAAGCATGGTGGTGGGAGTGTCATGGTCCGGGGCTGCATGAGTGCTGCCGGCACTGGGGAGCAACAGTTCATTGAGGGAACCATGAATGCCAACATGTACTGTGACATACTGAAGCAGAGCATGATCAGTATGCAGTATTCCAGCATGATAACGACCCCAAACACACCTCCAAGACGACCACTGCCTTGCTAAAGAAGCTGAGGGTGAAGGTGATGGACTGGCCAAGCATGTCTCCAGACCTAAACCCTATAGAGTAGGGATGCACCGAATGTTCGGCAACCAAAATTATTCGGCCGAAAACAGCAAAAAAAAAAAGCACTTAGTAAGTGAAAGCACAATAAGTGAAAAGGCTGAATGAATTTGACCGAACAATGACGTGTTTGATGATGCGACCAAATAGCCTAGTAACCAGAGTGAGAAGCACGAATGTCACGACCTCGATGAGGCGGCGCGCGCATGCACGAGCTACGTGCACGAGCTACGTGCGCTTCAGATGTTTACAGTGCGTTTGTTTTGTTTCTGTCATGTCGCGAGACATAAGGGAGTAGAGTACGGAAGCAGGTAAAGACATATTTATTTAAGGGCAGGCAGACAAATCCAGTATCTACTATAATACTCCGCGAGGTGTACAGGGACACGAGCGGTATATATCCCCAATATAATCAGCCGTATAGAACCGAATAGAACCATTTTTTGCACTCTTGTCAATGCACTTTTTAATGCACTTTTTGTTGTAGGCTACAGAGTGTTCCATTCTTTCAGCAGTCAGTTATAGGCCTAACATAGGCTATTCAAGGGGGGGCTCAAAGATGACCACATAAAAATATTTTTATTCTAATATAATATTTTATTCATACTCATTTATTTATTTAAAGTTATATTGTGCCTTGTTGGTAGCCTATGCCTGCTGGATGAAAAAAAAATGTTCATTGTTAAATAAATATTTTTAAATTGTAGTTTTTGTAATTATTTTTTTTCTTTGAAAAGCAAGACAAAATAGTAAAAAGCACATTTTGACTATTTAATTTATGCAATGGTGAAAAAAAAAAGGCAAAATAAATGGAAAAAACGCAAAAAAAAAACGTGTTTGGTATTCGGCCTTCGGCTTTCGGCCAAGTTTTTCATTATATTCGGTTTCGGCTTCGGCCAAGAATTTTCATTTTGGTGCATCCCTACTATTGAGCATCTGTGGGGTATCCTCAAATGAAGGTGGAGGAGCACAAGGTCTCTAACGTCCACCAGCTCCGGATGTCGCCATGGAGGAGTGGAAGGGGACACCAGTGGCAACCTGGGAAGTCTCTCCTACATATTTATTAATGAATACAGGTAACTTAATCTAAACAGCTAATTTTCCTTATACAGTGAAAATCCACTTTCTCCACTAGTTGATTATGGCCTTCACAGTGTTAAATGTGAAGTTGAGAGCACACAATTAAGCATTAAGACTTGCCTTCACTGGACGTAAGGGGCCCAAATCTGTTCCAGTATGACAATGCCCTGTGCACAAAGCAAGGTTAATGCAGGCATGGTTTTCCAGGTTTGGTGCTGAATAACTTGACTGGACTGCCCAGAGCCCTGACCTCAACCCCCCTAAGTACCTTTGGCATGAACTGGACACACGTTAACTGTGTGCCAGGACTTCACACCCAACATCAGGGCCTGACCTTATTAATGCTTTTGACTTCACTAATGCAAAATCTAGTGGAAAGCCTTCTAAGAAGAGTGGAAATTATTATAACAGCAAGCAAATCTGGAATGGGATGTTTAACAAGCGCATATGAGTGTGATTAGCCAGGTGTCCATATACCCTTGACCATATAGTGTATCTCTCAAACCAACCATGTCTTTCCCAAATCAAGGAAATGTTGTTTATATTTGGCACATAATAACATTTTATCATATTTAGCTTATGGATTACATTTCAAAAACACTGTCAGAATCTACATAGCTGGGACACAGTGCTGCTGCAAGTCAAAAAGGTGTCTTTAATGGTTCATTTCATTTTCATTTTAACCCCAGTATGATTTTCTGAGAAGACTTTTGTGCAATTACGATGAAGATGATTATTTTAAAATGATGAAAAACTTGCATAATGAATTTATGAAAAAATACATTAAAATAAAAGAATTACTATTTAATTAAACCCCCAGCAGAGAAAGAATGCCCTTTGTCCAGTGTGTGGTCTGCATGGGCTATGTGGAGCAGTGGCTCTGTAAATAATAGTTCTTTTGTGAACATGGTAGACCTCATTAAGGTACTGTTTAGGTAAAACTACTGGATAGACAAAATCTAAAATCCAAAAGCAAAAGCGATTATTGACCCAAGCGAACAGTAACTGGTAAGTGTTTCTTTCTGGATTTTTTAGTTGAAACTAGTTTTAGCACCGATTGTCAGATAGAAGCTGTAACTGCGCTTCCTTGTTGCTACGAGCTGTATACACGTTGCTAGATTAAAGCTAATTACGGTATTCATATTCCATTTCAGTCGGGAGTCGTTCGTTCACGTGACTATTCTTTGTTTCGGTAATTAAAGAGGCGTGCTCAGCTGTGAAACACCGCAGTATTTAATAATTAAGAAATGCTGAGGCAGAAGCGTCAGCGGAAGTGTCAGCCTTTGTCGTGTGAAGACCAAGCTCGTGTAAAGACCTGTGAGTCTACCTGCGCGAGTCCACTGAGCAAGGACACTGACAAGACACCACACGTGCTGCTAAGTATACTTTTTTCTCCCTTTATTCCTCTTGCTGTTTACCTGTTTACACAGGTACTAACACTAACATGTGTCATCAGTTTATCCCTGTTATTTGCCACAGGCGCAGACTGCGGCATACTCCCAGAAAAGTATGCAACTTGGACAACCTACGCTCTCTGAATGTGGCCTCTGCAGAATCCCTCTCATTCTCTATAGGATTTTGAAACTGCCAATCTGCTGTCAACAAGGCAAATTTCATTACTGACTTTGCAACCCACTCCAACCTCAGTGTGCTGGCTCTGACTGAGACCTGGATCCATGCTGAGACCACTGCCACACCCGCTGCCCTAGCCTCCAACTTCAACTTCTCCCATACCTCACGTCCCAACAGACAAGGGGGTGGTACAGGTTCGCTTCTCTCCAAAACATGGAAATTTACCTGTCTTTCTCCCTCTTGCTCATACACTTCCTTTGAATTTCATGCTGTTATAGTCACTGACCCTGCCAAAATGCACTTTCTTGTTGTTTACCGTCCTCCAGGTCAACTGGGGAAGTTCATCGATGAATTTGACATGCTACTGTTCACCATCCCAGATGATGGAACTCCTCTTCTGTTCTTTGGTGATTTCAACATTCATCTAGACAAACCACATGCAGCTGACTTTCTTGCTCTCCTTCCCACATTTGACCTCAAGCAGTTCATCACACCAGCATCCCACAAAGCCGACAAACAGCTCGACCTCATCCTCACATGTAATTGCACCACACACAATCTTCTCATTACTCCTCTCCACACCTCTGACCATTTCTTTATCCAGTTCTCTATTTCTCTCCCCTTACCCCCTTCACTGTCTCCACCCTCTATCTCTTTCCGTCGCAATCTTCGCTCCTTTTCCCCCTCACATTTCTCCTCCGTTGTCACAACCTTACTTCCCTCTGATAGCCACCTCTTCTCACTTGACTTAAACATCGCAACTGACATGCTATGTTCCACCCTAACATCTTCTCTTGACAGCATCTGCCCCCTAACCTCCAGACCTGCTCGCACATCAACCTCTAGCCCTTGCCTCTCAGAACCTCTGCATAACAACCGGGCCAAACTAAGAGCATCTGAAAGGAAATGGCGTAAATCGAACAACCCAACTGACCTAACCAATTACCAAACACTTCTCTCCTCTTTTTCCAATAGCATCTCCATTGCTAAAGCCACATACTACCAAGAGAAGATTGGCAGTTCTCCCAACACCCGCACTCTCTTCAAAACCTTTTCCTCTTCTTCTCTGTCCCCGTCCTCCCCCTTCCGCTACCTCTCTCACTGCAGATGACTTTGCCACTTTCTTTTCCAACAAGGTTACATCAATCAGGAACCAATTCTCAACCCCAGACATGCATAGACTGGCTCCTCCTCCATGTAACTCCCAACTGGGCTCCTTCTCTCCCCTATCAGAGACTGATGTCTCTAAACTCCTCCTCTCTAGCCGTCCCACAACCTGTCCTCTTGACCCTATCCCTTCTCAACTTCTTCAGTCCATCTCTCCCACACTATTACCTGCACTCACACACATCTTTAACACATCCCTCTCTACTGGCACATACCTTACCTCATTTACGCAGGCCCGGGTTACCCCACTGCTTAAAAACACCATCACTTAGCCCTGCTGTAGTTGACAACTACAGACCTGTTTCCCTCCTCCCTTTTCATTCCAAAACTCTTGAAAGAGCCATTTTTAATCAACTCTCCAATTTTCTCACACAGAACAACCTCCTGGACACCAAGCAGTCTGGCTTCAAGAGCAATCACTCCACGGAGACTGCTCTGCTTTCCATCACTGAAGCCTTACGACTAGCAAGAGCAACCTCTAGATCATCTGTCCTCATCCTACACGACCTCTCAGCTGCTTTCAACACTGTGAACCATTAGATCCTCCTGCCAACTCTCTCCAGCCTGGACATCGCTGGAACGGTTCTGTGCTGGGTGGAATCCTATCTCTCTGACAGATCCTTCAAGGTATCATGGAGGGGAGGTATTTCTGAAACTCAGCAACTCACAACTGGTGTTCCACAGGGGTCAGTTCTGGGTCCACTCCTCTTTTCTATCTACACTACAGCTCTAGGGCGAGTGATTGAGTCTCATGGCTTATATCATTGCTATGCTGATGACACCCAGCTCTATTTGTCCTTCCAGCCTGACGATCCATCCGTCTCTGCACACATCTCTGCTTGCCTGTCGGACATCTCGGTCTGGATGAGGGAACACCACCTTAAGCTCAACCTGGCAAAATCTGAGCTTCTCGTCATCCCAGACTGTCCCTCAATCACCACAACCTCACTGTACAGCTCAGCTCAACCACACTCAAGCCAACCAAGACGCCCAGGAACCTCTGGGGTGATTCTTGATGACAACTTGACCTTTACAGACCACATCTCAACAACTGCACGGTCCTGTAGGTTCATCCTATAAGACATCAAGAAAATCAGACCTTACTTCACCGAATAGGCTACACAGATACTAGTCCAGGCTCTTGTTATCTCAAAACTGTACTACTGCAACTCACTACTCTCGGGACTCACAGCCAGCTCCATCAAACCCCTTCAGATGATTCAGAATGCTGCAGCACGCGTCGTCTTCAACCAGCCCAAGAGAACCCATGTCACACCCCTCATCATCTCCCTCCACTGGCTTCCTGTAGCCGTCCACATCAAAGTCAAGGCCTTGATGCTCACCTACAAGACCTTGTCTGGAACAGCACCCTCCTACCTCAACTCTCTCCTGAAGGCTTACGTTCCCTCACGCAATCTGCGATCGATTAGCGACCAACGCTTAGTAGTTCCTACTCAACGCTTAGTAGTTCCTACTCAGCGTGGCTCAAGGTCCCTTTCAAGAACCTTCAAACTAACTGTTCCTCAGTGGTGGAATGAACTTCCAACCTCAATCCGGTCCACAGAATCACTCACCATCTTCAAAAAACAGCTAAAGGCCCACCTCTTCCATGAACACCTAACCAACTCATTAAAAAAAAATTGCACTTATACCTCTACTCTGCACACTTTGCTTCTTCTGGAACTCAATTAATGGATCTTGTATTTTCTCATTTGTAAGTCACTTTGGATAACAGCGTCTGCTAAATGAATAAATGTAAATGTAAATGAATAACATGTCTCCATTTTTATAATGTTGATGAACTTGAGCTCCCACCCACGTAAGCTTTCCTATTTGTATTAGTAGGGTTATTGTTACTGTTTGGAACTCCAATGATTACAGGTGTATTGATACACTACTTTCATGATTTGATTTACAATACTGGCTTCACGATTTCTGTTCTATTTGTTTTTCAGAATATTTTGAACAAATTTTAATTAAGAAAAATGACTGAAAAGACTCCTTTTTAATTTTTTAATCATGTGTATAAAACTGAATGTATAAACCACACATGCTAGGGAGAAAGATTTAATATTGTAAATTAAATGTACAACAGGTTCACCATACCTTAATATTAAATAATAATTAAATTTAAAAAAATAGAAGTTCTTCCAAATATTGTAATTGAATAAACATAGTGTCTGACCTGGGTACTAAAATATAATGAGCTCCATAGCAGAGACAGAACTCCAAAGTCAAAATAATTCAAATTGAGAAAACCCCATGGAGGCTTGTGGGACCTCTCATACTGCAAATAACAGAGGCTTGAGCCACTTATCAAAATTCCCTGCATCCCTCTCTCTTTTCAAACCCTCCCCAGTCTCTGTGTCCTCTTGATGTGGAGATTACCTCAACAGCCCAAGCACTTCCTCCCCAACCAATGCTGTGTACATCCTACTGCGTGCCTTGGTACTGCAGGACCCATCCACAAACATGTCCCTCAGTAATGCTTGAAAACCTGGCCAATTTGTTCCAAGAATTAATGGATGGGTGAAGCAAGCAAACTGCCGCCTCCACTTTAAGCTTTTAATACTGACTAGCACCAGCAGATATTTGTGAACATCCCCATGCACACACCTTACCTTCACCAGTCATGCATTTCCCAATGCTCTATATTGAATCGGACTTTGATGGACAGTGGTATGGTTACACCCTGTGTCAACCAAGGCCTGATGTGTATTCCCTTGTATACATGCCTCAATGACATGCAGTATTTTCCTGCTCAATCAGGGAAGGCCTGCAGCATGTCAGGGATCTGGATCAGTATTCCCACTTCCATGATGGAACGCTGATCCTGGAAATGCCTGGTTTCCCTGCTGCACCTGCGGACCTGCCCAGGCTTTGCCTTGGTCCTGGTGATCCACCCCTCCCCATCCATTGTATTCAGTTACATCCCTATTTATATAAATCTCTATATAATAAAAGACATACATGGTGAATTGTCCCGCAGTGTGAAGGGTTACTTTAGCCATAAGATGAGTGAGAGTTGAGACTTTTAATCCTCTATTTCATATAAAGTTTAGCTTGTAGGCCCTGCCCCCCATTCCCCCTGTGCGCATGCACACACACACAGTTTCCTGTCCTGACAGTAAAGTACGGAGCCCTCCTAGTGTCAGGTAAGAAAAAAAAACTACAGCCATGTGTAATCCGTACCCCCGGTTTTGCAATCCATACCCTCGGTTTTGTAAACCGTACCTTCGGTTTTGCAATCCGTGCCCTCGGTTTTGCAATCCGTACCCTCGGTTTTGTAAACCGCACACACCGTGTTAAAGTTGGGTTTATATTGGACATTCACTGTACATTCGAGCTTCTCTCTTCTATTTCTCAAGAAATAAACACACAAAAAGGACATCATGTGTATTGTCTTAATGTGTATTGAGTAGCGATATAACCAATACAACTAAATATATTTTTAAATTTTCTCCCTTTAAATTTAAAAAAAAAAATTCCCGTTGGGAAATGCAGGTCATCAGTGCCTTATAGTAATGGAGTCAGTAAGGGACCGTCTAAAAAGTGCATGACCTGGGCAACTGTATAAGATTTTGATATGGCACTATAAGTTTATATGTGTAATATATAGGTATATCATTAATAATATATATGCTATTAAAAAAATCTTTATCCATACTGTGTGGTAACACTGCAATAAGTTAGATATCCTGTTAAGTAGACGACTATAAACAGTAGAATCTTATACAGTTGCCCAGGTCATGCACTTTTTAGACGGTCCTTTACTGACTCCATTACTATAAGGCGCTGATGACCTGGGTTTCCCAAAGCCCGCTTCCGCGGGCTTTAACGGGAGAAAATTAAAAAATATATTCAGTTGTATTGGTTCTATGTCCACTCAATATACATTATTAAGACAATACACATTATGTCCTTTTTGTGTGTTTATTTCTTGAGAAATAGAAGAGAGAAGCTCGAATGTACAGCGAATGTCCAATATAAACCCAACTTTAACACGGTGTGTGCGGTTTACAAAACCGAGGGTACGGATTACAAAACCGAGGGTACGGATTGCAAAACCGAGGGTACGGATTATAAAACCGAGGGTACAGATTGTAAAACCGAGGGTACAGATTACACACGGCTGTTTTTTTTTCTTACCTGACACTGGGGGGGCTCCGTAAATGTACAATATAAACCCAACTTTAACGTGGTGTGTGCGGTTTACAAAACTGAGGGTAAGGATTGCAAAACCGAGGGTACGGATTACACATGGGTGTATTTTTTTTTTCTTACCTGACACTAGGGGGGGCTCCATAGTAAAGGCCTTTGTGCAGGTTGTTTCTCGCAACAGCTGTAAAAAAAAAATAAATAAATAAATAAAAAATCAAATAAAAAATTAACTGTAGATGTACAGTGTAAGTGGGACAGATGCAGGATTTGCTGAAGTGTTTTTGCTAAGGGACTCTCTAATTTTTTTTCTTACCTTTTATCTCTTTCTTTTATATGGATATTTAATTTAGCCATTCGTCACAAACCATGTCCTGGTTACATTAATTCACATCACAGTAATACAGTTTTTTTCTGATTAATCTTACAGCAATTTTAGTATGCATGTGGTGAGGCAACAGCAGCCACTTATTTAATTTGAAGAAAGATGGGGAAGCCAAAAGCAGGAGGTAATGAATGTGTTTCTCTTGGTGCACAGAGTGAGAGAACAGCATTAGTCTTGATAGTAGCAGAATTTGGTTACTTTATATCTGCATGCTGTGCAATGAGAGACAGGCTGCTGGAGTAAGTACAATAACAAAGATGGAACACTTAGGCCGTGTTCATTTGTGTGTTGCAGAATGCTTATTTATGTGTGAAGCTATGTGTATGTGTGATAGCACACAGCATGCGAAACAGCTGGTAAGGTATTAGCAACTGTGAGGTTGTTGTGTGCAAAACAGCCTGCCATTAGCTATAATGATGAACATTTTCAGGTTGAGCACACAAAAAAGATGCACATACACTTTTTTAGTATGTGTGCTAAAAAAACAAAAAACAAACAAACAAAAAAAAAAAACAAGCATCTGGGGTTTAATCTTCCTTGATTTCTTAGTGAAGCGAAAACCGGGACCTCTATTTCAAATGCAATTATCTGAAAAAGTGCTGAACTATGCAGAATTGTTATTGAATGGCTGAAAATTATTCTTTTTTTTCCCACAGTCAATCAATGTGTCTGTCTCCACCTCTCTAGCTTCTGCTTTTGCTTTAAGTGTCAGTGCCCTGCAGCACACTGGAATTGAGCTTCAACTCCCTGACAACAAGCTTTGCAAAAAGATAAGAAATCTTGCCTTCCAAACTGAGCTCATGAAACCTTCATTTCCACAAAGCAAATTCGAGAACTGCAATGTTTAATTCATAGACAGAATGCCACCATGCACCTTTAAGTTAAATGTCATTAACAATCTTTTAAAGTTAGTTATGCTCAAAAATGAAAGTGAAAATTCACTTACATTTTTGAGCACCTTTAAGTTAAATGTCATTAACAATCTTTTAAAGTTAGTTATGCTCAAAAATGAAAGTGAAAATTCACTTACATTTTTCTCTTTACTTCTCCAAACCACCAAGTCATAGACTTTTATTAATTAAAAAGGATTTTAGCAAGAGAAGTGTGAGAGAAGGTTCCTCTGTGTGTGACTATCTATTATCAGGCTTTGTTATACTTCTTTGCTTGATTTTTGGCAGCCTGCCAATATTATGAACACAATGATTTATGGCTTTTAATGATAGGCATGAGAAAGGTCATAATACAAAGCTCATTCATTATTCATGCTGACTGTATTCTTGAGCATCTGTATTTAAAGTTACAATTCACTTTTCTTACTGTTAGTTTGTGTCGTTCTGGGGATAACCATGAAATGCCTACAGCTATTTGATTAATAGATTTCATTCATTCATTCATTCATTTTCAGGAACTACGTCATCCTGGTCATGGTCGCAATGCCATAGATTTCAGTTTTGGTCAATTTGAACTCATGGTCAATTGAAACCCAATGTGGGATAGAAACTTGGAGGTATATTTAAATATCTAACTCTTCTCTTTCCTGTTGAAGCCTTTTGTGTGTGTGTGTGTGTGTGTGTGTGTGCATGTGTGTGTGCGTGCGTGTGTTTGGCATGCTTAAAGCCTGATGGAAGTTTTGTGAAACAGATGAAACTTCAAGCACCAAGGTGTCTGTCACCAGCTTGAGGTAATTAGGTGGCACCCTTGTTGATGTTTTACATCACTTTGTCTGACTTGACTTAAATTAACTCAATAAAAAAAGAAAGAAAGAGAGAAGAATGAAGTCCCGCAATGCCTAGGGAAAGTGAGGATGATTAAACACCAGTCATTCTCTGTCTCTCTCTCACTCTTTCTTCTTAATCTCTCTCTCTCTCTCTCTCTCACACACACACACACACACACACACACACACACACACACACACACACACACACATTCTCAAGGTCTCTATGCAGAAATCAGTATGGAGTGCACTTTGTGCAGTGTAACTGTAACTCTCTCCACTGTCAAAGTCTTTATTCTTAATCAGCTCCACAATATATGAAAATGTTTAGAAGGCATCTGTCAAAAAAACCCTTTTAGTCATTTCATATTACAACAAAAGTAATGGTAGCACTTTATCATAGATTTCATTAATACAATATTAATGGATATTAACAAATAATAGTTATTAAGAATTTGACCATTAAATAATTATACATTTATAAAGTTTATAAATCACAGTTCATGTTAACAGTACAGTTCATTTAATGTGTAATGTGTGGACACACTATGAAATAGTCAGTTAATAGTGATGAACACATTACTAGTTTTGGTTTTCCAGAATTAAAACATTAGCCAATGTTTAGAAATGACAGTTCATGTGGTTGTTCATGTAATCAAGTAATCAAGTATGATATACATCTTTTGCTGTAACATTACAGTTCCATAATTAAACGAGCTGTAAATTCTTTATTACTTTGTTTAAAAATAATTTCAGTTACAAAAAACCTAATAGTCACTTAAGCTACTTAACTACTCACATTACATTCAGTCATGGATGATTACATATTTCCATACATGCTGTTACGCAGTGAGACTTAAACAGGAAGTAAGTGCAGGATCAAAGTCTTTGACACAATAAAGTCAATGTCAAAGGAAACGGGAAATGGGGTCAAAACATAAACTAGATTTGAGGCATGAAACACGGAACTTAGAACAAGACTTTGAAACAATACCACGTAGCACAATTATACATTAACCCGTTATAAACCTATACTCATCTATCATTTAGCTATGGCATGAAACAAGAAACTAGACATGGAAATCATTTAACTAAGGCTATGGCATGGAACAAGAAACTAGACATGCAAATCATTTAACGAAGACTATGGCATGGAACACGAAACCAGAGCAGAACATGGAAACATTACCGCGTGCCACCATTACACCAATCCGTCTATACATTAACTAGACCCGGGTCGCGAAAAATGAAAACAAACATGTAACCTATAATACTGCGCGAAGTGCGCAGCATCGCGAGGGGTTTAAGTAACTAATGACATTTACCTTAACTGCTGACAGCTGGTACCACTTGAAAACACATCCTTGCACCTCCGCCAATAACTAAACCGGGAGGGGAGAGAACAGAAACCAAAACAAGTGCACATGTTCATTATAAACAAAGTCTTATCGTCCATGTGCATTTCAATTATTAGCGCGCTCTCCAGCGAGATCGTGACAGAACCCCTTTCTAAAGGCGCTCCTCCCAGAGCGCCAAAGAACACCCCCCTCCAACAGCGGTCCTGGTTCCCTGTGTAACCTGTCCTTTGCTACATCAGGAAACAGAGCAGCCTCCGTCGGGCAGCAGATGGGCGGAGCATCGCCCCCAGCGGGGCTGGGGTACGGGGCGACGTCCTCAGCGGGGCTGGGGCACGGGGTGACGTCCTCAGCGGGGCTGAGGCATGGGGACGAGGTCCTCTGCGTGGCTGGAGCTCGGAGAGACGTCCTGTGCATGACAGGATGGTAGGACAGCTTCCTCTGCGAGACAGGACAGCGGGACAGCTTCCTTGACGGGACAGGACAGCTGGGCGGCCTCCTCAGCAGCTGAGACCTCCCCGCGGGTCTCCGGCTGGGGCCCGAGGTCGCCAGGTTGACCTTGGGCTGGGGCCCCGAGGTCGCCAGGTTGACCTCGGGCTGGGGCCCCAAGGTCGCCAGGTTGACCTCAGGCTGGAATTCTGGAGCTGAGACCTCCCCCTAGGTCTCTAGCTGGAGCTCTGATGTCGCCATGTTGACCTCAGGCAGGAGCTCCGAAGTCGCCATGTTGACCTCAGGCAGGAGCTCCGAGGTCGCCAAGTTAACCTCGTGCTGGAGCTCCGGAGCTGAGACCTCCCCGTAGCTCTCTAGCCGGAGCTCTGAGGTCACCATGTTGACCTCAGGCGGGAGCTCCGAGGTCGCCGCGTTGACCTCGGGCTGGGGCTCCAGAGCTGAGACCTCCCCGTAGGTCTCTAGCCGGAGCTCTGAGGTCGCCATGTTGACCTCAGGTGGGAGCTCCGAGGTCACCAAGTTGACCTCGGGCTGGAGCTCCGGAGCTGAGACCTCCCTGTACGTCTCCAGCTGGAGCTCTGAGGTCACCACGATGACCTCGGGCTGGGGCTCTGGAGCTGAGACCTCCCTGTAGGTCTCTAGCCAGAGCTCTGAGGTTGCCATGTTGACCTCAGGCTGGAGCTCTGTAGCTGAGACCTCCCTATACGTCTCCAGGTGGAGCTCTGAGGTCGCCACGATGACCTCAGGCTGGGGCTCCAGAGCTGAGACATCCCCGTAGGTATCTAACCAGAGCTCTAAGGGTGCAGTTACCCCCTTTGCCTGCATATAGTAGTGGGTGAACAGCAGCGCAGGTTTGCCTGCCAGGCTGACCCTCCCCAAAAAATATTCTAGATCGGCCTTCGACTCTGGACTACTGAACTGCATCATGAATTCTCTCACAAACTGTGCTACACTATTTAGGCTCCTACATTCCTTAGCCAATAGGAGCTGCACCCACTGACGGGCCGGCCCAAAGAGCCGGGACTACATGAACTAGAGCCATTGCTTCTCCTCTGGCTTGGGGTCTAATAGGCTGGAGAAATAGAACTGACAATCCACAAGGAAATATTCCGGGTAGTCGAAAAATTCGTCAAATGGATCAGGAAGCTCCATGAATGTCCACTGTGGAACTTGAATTGAGCCTAAAGCGGGAACGGTTGGCGTAGACTTCTGGGCCCTACGTTTTCTCTGTTCTCCTGCCACTCTCATGGTTTTAGGCGCAGTATTCTGTTACGCAGCGAGACTTAAACAGCAATTTAGTGCAGGATCAAAGTCTTTATTGACACACTAAAGTCAATGTCAAAGGAAACGGGAAATGGGGTCAAAACATAAACTAGATTTGAGGCATGAATCACGAAACTTAGAACAAGACTTTGAAACAATACCACATAGCACAATTATACATTAACCCATTTTAAACCTATACTCATCTATCGTTTAGCTATGGCATGAAACAAGAAACTAGACATGGAAATCATTTAACGAAGACTATGGCATGGAACACGAAACAAAAGCAGAACATGGAAACATTACCGCGTGCCACCATTATACCAATCCGTCTATACATTAACAAGACCCAAGGCGCGAAACATGAAAACACACATGTAACCTGTAATACTGCACGAAGTGCTGTTGTGGATAAAAATGACATGAAATAAACATGAGGGAGACCTAGTATGAGTAATCTGTAATTTTATTGATAATTCACAGGACTGGTGGATGCGTAATCTTGAGGAGAGCGGTACGGGGAAGAAAATGGGGTGTGTCTTGGGGACATGGGATAGTCAGCAAAGGTGAAATACGGAGACCACTGAGAGTACGGCGGACTGACAGGTAAGAAGAGGGAAGAATGGTCAGAGCCCAGATCAGAGAAGGTGACATCTTCCTCAGACTGAAAGCTGGAGGGAGGGTCTGTCTGTGTAGAGGCATCAATACACACATTCATGGGGTGGATTCTGTATCTGAGGGGGGGACACCCCGCATTTCCATTTCCAGAGGGGTGCTGCGAAGAACGTTAAGTAGCACCATGATATCAGCAGTGAGATGCGCGAGCTGATAGTGAGTGTTCAGGTCCAAATCCAGTCCCTCCCGTAAAGAAGAGAAGGAAAAATTACGACGGGCACCTAGACACACAGAAGCGGTATTAGGCGGATATTGACGAATTGGATTCACAATTCACTCTTAAGATCTTTTAAGAGTAACACACTATGGTTTATTAGTCAAAAAGTCAAAAAGAAGTATAAGAGCTGAGGAGTGCAAACACACACACACTCTCGTACAGTCAAGGGCAAGCATGTAGACATAACACACACTCTCTCTGTCTCTCTCTCACAAACACATAACATTATAACTTTATAAGAATGATAAAAAGGAGTATTAAGATATTATAAGGGTAATATCTGATAATAATAAAATATATACTCTTTATAAAATACACTTTATAAAAATAAAGAGTAGTAGGATATGTAGGATAGTAGAAGGGTAATATAATGATATTATGAAGTAGGAAGTACAGTAAACCATTTTGCAAGCAGTATAACTATATATAAAATAGAGATATAGAGCAAATATGAAAATAAATTATAAACCAGAAATACAGAAAAATGTAACTTACTCATAATTCAGATGGTGAAGATTCTTGTCTTGCAAGGAAGGCCTTAATTTTAAGAGAAAACCATGAGGAGCCATTTATAAGGGTAGCTGAGTCAAGCTGCCCCCGCGAGATAATAGTGAGACCAAGGTCTCTCTAAATTGTTTTGTCTCTCTCCACTTTCGAACCTAATGGTGTTCGGAAAGTCCTCTTTCAAAACATAATGGTAAATTTGATAAGCCTCTTTCAAAACACAATGGTAATGTAGATGAGCTCTTTTTTAACCCTATTGGTATTGATATCATAGTCATTCTGAAATATATTGGTTATCTACTGTGTAAATACAGTATAAATACTGGAGCTTGAGCTCCGGGTGTCAGATCACTTCTGAGAATTCTCATCGGTGTGGATCTCGTCTGGTGGAACGGAACCAATAAATCTGGACCCTTGCTTCTTCTCACTCACGGCTGGTGTCTTTTTTCCTATCTCCAACTGGGTTCGGAGATGTGAGTATTTGCTTCTATGTTGAATTTTAAGTGTTTTTGGGTAATAGGCTAAATTTGGGCCAGCAGTGCGCAGCATCATGAGGGGTTTAAGTAACTAATGACATTTACCTTAACTGCTGACAGATGGTAACACTTGAAAACACACCCTTGCACCTCTGCCAATAACTAAACAGGGAGGGGATAGAGCAGAAACCAAAACAAGTGCAAATGTCCATTGTAAACAAAGTCTTATTGTCCATGCACACTTCAAGCATGTGCGCGCTCTCTGTGCATGTCGTCGCCGCAGTGCCATCTGCTGGCGAGATCGTGACACATGCAAAGGCACGTATATGTGTTCAGTGTGTTTGTCTGCAGTCCATTCTAACGTTCTCAAATTGTCAGCAGATCTTTAAAAAAATTAAAAACTGGAAAATCCTACTTGCATAAGTATTCAGCCAATTTAGACTAGTACTTGGCAGAACCACCTTTTGTTGCAATAATAGTCTAAGTTCCTCCCAGCTTTGCACACTCCAGTCTCAGACACAGAACTCTGTAGCTCTTTCACAACATCATAACATTACAATAAAAGTGATTGTTGCCCTCTCTGTGGTTTCCGTCATAAATTCCCTTCTTGCTATGATCCTGAGTTTTGAAGGAGGGACTGTCTAGGAAGTGCCTGGGTGGTATGATGCAGCTTCCATTTCATCACAATTAATCCAACACTGCAATATCCAAACACTTGGATATTATTTTGCAGCATTTTCTTATCTTATGCATGTCTATAACTTTATCTCTAATTTCCTTAGAATGCTCTTTGGTCTACATTTTCAGAGCTTTCCTTCACATTCACAGTCTGATCAATGATACTTGAATTTTTATTTAAATAATTCACAGGTAGAGGGCAATTGTAGGACACAGTTGGCTTGGTTAAAGCAATATCTTTTCATCTGTATAAACTAGGAGCTTCCACAGCACAGGGGTTTTATACTTATGCAAATAGCATTATTTCAGTTAGTAATTTTCTTACATAAATATTTTCTTACATTAAACCATTTTAAGCAACACTACATTCAGTTTAATTTTACAAAATGCAATGTTTCCTGGTTGGATGATTTATAAGACCATCTGTTTTATTTGGCATAAAAACAGTGAATCACAGAAACATGTGTCCATTGTTTTTTGCCTTCAAAAATAACCATTTTACAGGGGCCATCATCACTTTCAACAAACTGACAAATGTCGTAGATAGGTGCCCCATCCTCCACCCCCTGTGTTACCCCCTGTGTTACCCCTTGTGTTGTGGTGATGCCTGTCAGATCATGGCGCTACAATGATACTGCTCTGCTTACTGCTTCTCTACATAGTGGAAGGGCTTCTTTTTTAAGCCTTAGTTACTACCATATCAAATATTTCAAAGCTCTTTACATACTTAGTACAAGAGTGGTCAGTGGACCAAAATGTACATTTTGTTATTTAAATTTTCCTACTATGTATGCCATATTCTGCACAGTTACTGAAAGACGCCATTCTGTTTGTAATTGAAGGTAATTGGAAATATTTTTCAGTCAACCGAAAATTAACAATGACAAAACAAAAAAACTAACAAAAAATTTACTATGTCATCAATACATATTATATAGTGCATTGATATTTGGCTATTATCATCTGTTTGAAAAAAGTGTTCCCGTTAGTTGAGAAGTAGTGCTTGGTGATTTGATAAGACTTTATTTTGAGTAAATTTGTGGAGTTTGATAATTGTAGTGCATTTTGGTTATTAACTGATTGGCAGATGCAAAGTAAAAAAAAAACAAAAAACAAAAAAAAACCCTGTAAAGTTTTTGAGTTCTATTTTACACCTCCTAACCAGCCAAGACAGTGAAAATTACTTAGATAACTTCTTGCATACATACACACATGCCAAGACCTTCAACACAGTGACCACACAGTAAAATCCCTAGTGTTGAATTAACACCCAGTGTTCATTTGTGTCCAATTGGACATATAAACACTGTGGGGTGTTAATTTAACACTGGGGATTTTGCTGTGCATATGACATAGTATTTTAAGTGCACACATACTGTTTCATGCACAAGCAGGCTAATTTTATATGTGAGGAAAAGAAACCTGTATGAGCGTAGATCGAAAAAAAAATTGGTGGATTAAACTATTTTCACTGTTTATTTCAGAATTATCTAAATACCAAATAGCCCGACCGGTGTCCTTTAAACACCTGCCAAATTAAATTGCCCTCAGTCCCAACTTGGATGATGTATTCAAGCCTAAGGCGACTGCCACTACATAGCAGTGTTGTTCCTTTACATTGGCCATGCACCACACAGACTCCTGAGCCACCCTCCTGTGCTACAGCAGCAGCATTTGTCTGCTTGGATTGACTTTTCATAGCACTAGGTGTCAATACAAGCCCCACCTGACAGTCTTGCTGTGCCAACCTTGTTTGCACTGACGATGACTAGAGGTGACTGCAGTGACAAGAAGCTCCCACACTAAAAATCCTCTGCTCCAGCAAATATTTGATTATGTTCTTTTCTGTGGTTTGGAAAGAGGGGGCAGTGTTTGGCAGCGAATGCCTCATCCCTCTCTCAACTCTGCAATCATGTTGCACACATGGTTGTGTTTTATTTTAGCACTGTACTACTGATGCTAGATTAGTAAGAAATATGTGAAAGGAAATTAATAATTAATGTACTTTAATTAATGTCATCATCCACAAATTTCAATGTCATCATCCACACAAACACTACTAATGAAATGCAATGATTTATGCATATTCATATGGATTTACTATGACATATAGCACTTTTCTGATTGCTTACCCTAAAGTGAAATGTGTGGTAAATGACAAAAAGTGCCTTACAAATTTGCTGTCAGGAACCACTTATGCATAAGCATGTAATATACGTCTGTCAAAATAGCACAGAGTAAGCACAGAGCAGACTAGCACGTAAATGTTAGAGAAGTGAGCAGGATGTACAGTATCTCACAAAAGTGAGTACACCCCTCAAATTTTTGTAAATATTTGATTATAACTTTGCATGTGACAACACTGAAGAAATGACACTTTGCTACAATGTAAAGTAGTGAGTGTACAGCTTGTGTAACAGTGTAAGTTTGCTGTCCCCTCAAAATAACTCAACACGCAGGCATTAATGTCTAAACCGCTGGCAACAAAAGTTAGTACGCCCCTAAGTGAAAATGTACAAATTGGGCCCAATTAGCCATTTTCCCTCCCCGGTGTCATGTGACTTGTTAGTGTTACAAGGTCTCAGGTGTGAAAGGGGAGCAGGTGTGTTAAATTTGGTGTCATCGCTCTCACACTCCCTCATACTGTTCACTGGAAGTTCAACATGGCACCTTATGGCAAAGAACTCTCTGAGGATCTGAAAAAAAGAATTTTTGGTCTACATAAAAATGGTCTAGGCTATAAGAAGATTGCCAAGACCCTGACACTGAGCTGCAGCACGGTGGCCAAGACCATACAGCGGTTGAACAGGACAGGATCCACTCAGAACAGGCCTCGCCATGGCCGACCAAAGAAGTTGAGTGCACGTGTTCAGCGTCATATCCAGAGGTTGTGTTTGGGAAATAGACGTATGAGTGCTGCCAGCATTGCTGCAGAGGTTGAAGGGGTGGGGGGTCAGCCTGTCAGTACTCAAACCATACGCTGCACACTGCATCAAATTGGTCTGTATGGCTGTCATCCAGAAGGAAGCATCTTCTAAAGATGATGCACAAGAAAGCCCGCAAACAGTTTGCTGAAGACAAGCAGACTAAGGACATGGATTAGTGGAACCATGTCCTGTGGTCTGATGAGACCAAGATAAACTTATTTGGTTCAGATGGTGTCAAGCGTGTGTGGCGGCAACCAGGTGAGGAGTACAAAGACAAGTGTGTCTTGCCTATAGTCAAGCATGGTGGTGGGAGTGTCATGGTCTGGGGCTGCATGAGTGCTGCCGGCACTGGGGAGCTGCAGTTCATTGAAGGACCATGAATGCCAACATGTATATTACATACTGAAGCAGAGCATGATCCCCTCCCTTCGGAGACTGGGCCACAAGGCATTCTAGTATGATAACGTCTTTTGCCTTGCTAAAGAAGCTGAGGGTGAAGGTGATGGACTGGCCAAGCATGTCTCCAGACCTAAACCCTATTGAGCATCTGCGGGGCATCCTCAAACGGAAGGTGGAGGAGCACAAGGTCTCTAACATCCACCAGCTCCGTGATGTCGTCATGGAGGAGTGGAAGAGGACTCCAGTGGCAACCTGTGAAGCTCTGGTGAACTCCATGCCCAAGAGGGTTAAGGCAATACTGGAAAATAATGGTGGCCACACAAAATATTGACACTTTGGGCCCAATTTGGACATTTTCACTTAGGGGTGTACTCACTTTTGTTGCCAGCGGTTTAGACATTAATGGCTGTGTGGAGTTATTTTGAGGGGACAGCAAATTTACACTGTTACACAAGCTGTACACTCACTACTTTACATTGTAGCAAAGTGTCATTTCTTCAATGTTGTCACATTAAAAGATATAATCAAATATTTACACAAATATATATATATATATATACATACATACATACATACATACATACATACATACATATATATACATATATAGGGATCTAATATACAATGAGTCTTATATATACACACACAATACTGTGCCGTTCTGTGAAATTTGAAATTTTACTTCATGTGCCACTTTTTTTTGCTGCACCTAAACACCAGTTATTAATTAATTGTTGTTAGTTTTCATTTGCTAATTAACAAACCTTTACTAAAACTGTTGCAATCAAAATTATTCAACCCCCATTGCAAATAAGGTTTACTGTCAAAATTTACAGACTTTGGGTTTTCAGTGACATTGACATTGTTTATTTTTGACACGTGCATTTGTTATGGTTATGGTCCTGTCTCTGCCCCTGTATTGTCATTGGTTGTTTCCCGAATGTGTCATCATTAGTCTCAGCTTTTTTGTGTTCACCCTTGATTACGTTTGTTATTTAAACCCCTTGCTTTCTTGTACGTCGTGAAGTATTACGTGAGTTTCCGTATACCAAGCATTTATTTCTCGGTTCATGCGTTATCGTTTTGATCTTGTTCTCGCCCTCATTCTTGATTCCTGTTTTGCCTAGTTTGTGCCTGTTTGCCAATCGCCTGACCCATTGCCTGTTTTTTGACCACACTATTGTCTCGTGATTTGGATCTACCTGCCTCTCATTAATAAAAGCTCTCTTCACTTGCATCCATCCTAATCTCCATTACTTTCAGTTATGTGACATGAACAAATCAAACAAAAGCAACTGAAATAGTTCAAATGCAACTTATAATGACCTCCAGTTTCAAAATTATTCAACTCCTTCATGGCAAGCATCTTTAGTACTTAGTAGAGTACCCTTTTGCTGTTATGGCCTGTTGCAAATGAGATGCAAAGCTTCTGGCAGCATTCCTGAGGAATCTTAACCCTTTCCTAATGAGCAATGGCCTGAAGTTCATAATATTCTTGGGTTTGCATGCTGCAAATGCCTTATTCAAAACCCACCAGAGACTTTCTATTGGGTTCAAGTCAGGTGACTGTGATGACCATGTAGAATCTTCCAGGACTCCTTCTCCAACCAAGCCTTAGTGGAATTTGAGGTATGCTTGGGATCATTGTCCTGTTGGAAGGTCAATGATGCCCAAGCTTCAGTTTCCTCACAGACGGCATGACGTTTTCTCCTAGGATTTCCTGATACTTCAATGAATCCCTCTTGCCTTCCACACGCTGCAGGATTCCAGTGCCAGAGGATGCAAAGCAGCCCTCTTCTTTGTCTGCTTGGCCTTTATAACCATTCTCAGATCAGGCCTAGTAGCAGGCCGCAACTGTGGCCGCCCGGTTCCCCTGGCTGTCTGCAATGGTTGGCAGGCTGCCATACTCGCCTTCTGTGTCTCCCTCACACTACTGCACTAGTGAACTCGACACAACAGGGAAGGAACTGGCTGAATGCCGCCATATGTCAAGCTCACTCAGCAGGTCTGCTTGGTAGGCTGCAACACTGTCATTGGCTGCAGTGACCCACAAGCAAGACTACTACTGCATAGGCCTTGCCCAGCAATGCCACGGTGGCCTTACATGGTGGCTTGGATGGCAAAGCCAGCCCCCCTAAATTATCTGCCGTCGATGGAGAGAGGTAGCTCGCAATCACCTCCTCCACCTTCAGCATAGCTAAATAGCCAGTCATTCCCCACAATGGCCGAGTAATCCAACACGTGGGGTTATAAATACGGCTTATGCATGGCTTTCCCCCAGAAGCCTGATATTTTGTCATGCACTTTTGGAAGAATGGGGAGTTTTCTGCAGTGTGAGGGATTTACATTCACTGGGGAGAAAAAAAAAAGCTCATCCAGCCTTAGTAATTACTTCAAGCAGCTCTTTATATGTTGCTTTCAGTTTTTAGTACAACCCTCTGGCTCCTCGGAGTCAGAGAAGAATTATTACTATTATTTGTGTGTGTGTGTGTGTGTGTGTGTGTGTTTCTCTCTCTTTTTTTCCCCCTTTCGGTTTTCCATAGCGGAAGGAGGAATCACGACGCGGGCTCCAAAATCCCGCGGAGAGCCGAACCCGGAAGACAGAGCAAGAGAGAGCAGCGCTCGTCTCCGGCTCCTCTTCCGGATCCATAAGAGATCCCACGGACCTGAAACGGCTAGCTGCCTCCTCAGTGGCCGGCCCAGATGCACGAGGCTCTGAAACCCAAGTCGTTTAGGCTTCCGAGAGCGAGTCGCGAGCAGAGCTGACTGATGCAGGTATTAAAATGCGCAGCCTCTTGAGGCTGCCATCGCATGCTCGATCCCTAAACACTTCACCCAGAAAGTGTGCACTATTCCCTGTGATGAAACGGGAGCAAGCCGTAACACACTTCCTTTTCAAAGGGATAGAAAATTTCTGAGATATTTGAGAAAAGATAGCGAGAAAATGAAGCGTCTTTTTGTTTCTTTACACAAACAACAGACATGCAGTCTTTCGCTGAAGATAATAAGGCTGATGGCGCGGGTCACAGGTGCCATATTTATATCACGCGACGCGCTTAATTGCCACGTCACCTGATCATGCAGGCCTATAAATAGGCATGATTTTACACAAGCTTCAGATGCCAATCACGCGCGAGGGGCACTCCCCTAGTATTATGCTAAACGCAACGTCTCGGTCCCGGTTCAGGGAACAGGGTTGCACGCGTAACCCAGACGTTCAGTAGGTACATGTGATTTTAACATGGTGGAATGTGTGGTTTTCAGAAGAGAGAGCGGGAAGAAGATGGATGCTCAGGTGCAGATATTGGCAAGGTCAAGTTTCAGGCCATTCGTGCTATTAAGTTTCTGCTGTTCTTTCTCTCCAAATCATGTCCAGTGAGGAAACTCCCATGAATCGGAATTTTTTTTTTTTTTTTTTTTTTTTTTTTAGAAATGAGGAACAAAATATAATGATTTATGTCTAGAGAGAAGTATAATACTGGTGACAAGGACAGACAGACAGATGGCTGGATGGATGCACTGATGCATGGATGAATGAATTTGTAAATAACTGGTCCCCAGTATTTATATATTTTATTTTATTTTATTCTTTTTACCCCAGAATTAAGTACAACCATTATCCACAAAGGACCATTGTGGCTATATTTTGAAGCCAACTATGCAGGATTCTATACATGTTTTCACTTATTCCACTTATTCAGTTGGTCCCAGTCTTTCAAACTATTGATTAGTCACAAGTGGCATGCTCCTGTTTGGCTTTAATGAAAATGTGCAGCTACCCTGTCATTTTTTGTTTTGGACAAGATGAGACACTCCTGCTATATTGTCATAGTAGGCCACATGTGACCTTATAAAATGACACAGTTCTAAATTCTCAGGCACATACTGGAGTATGGTTTGCTAGACACTTGCTTTAAATTCATTAAACAAGAAGTAAATGACAGCGAAATATAATAAAGGCACTTTGTACTCACCCAGTCTTTCCAAAAGCATATTCAACTCATCAGTACCTTCAGCTGTAAATATTTGGATGAGGTCATTTGAACATTTGTCCAGTCATGTATAAAAAAAGTTTCATTTAGGTTCACACAGGCAATCCTTCAATTCTGCATACAGCTTAAAATTTGTATAAACAAAAATGGCAATGTCATTTTACTAAGCCCTGCTCTACCAGTCATAATCTCTTAAAAGTTCAAAAAATGCTTTTTGTCCCCCTCCCCCCTCCTTTAGGCTTTAGTTGCCTGATTATGTCTCTGTTTTCAGTGATATTTCTCTTATCATATATGTATAGTATTTTAGATGATACAGACTTTCTGCAGCTATTTATGTAAAGCAGTGGCTTCCATGATGTCTTTTCTTGGCAGTTTTGAAATCATACATCCACTCCACAAACCCAATAAATCCAAGATAAACTAAAACAACCCCCAAATACAAATGAGCAAATTGTGTGATACTGAATTCATGGTTTAGCTAGAAACTATTAAACATTTTACAACTGCCATTTGGTATAACACACAATATATAATCACAATTTCACTAGCAAAAAAACCAAACACTTTAATATCAATTGTTTAGCCTGCTTCATAAACAACATTAATTTTTAGTTTGAGGGTGAGATATAATGAACTTAACCAAACAATATTAGCTTAATATTATTCAAATGAGTGATAATCTGACATAACTTACATTATTACTGTTTCAAAATGCCAATGAGTGCAAATAAACAAAAATCTGATTATTGCAATAATAACCAATATACTGTAATTAGTGGTACCAAACTGTGTGAAAATGTGTGCCAAAGACTAAGTAATGTTAACCTTTTTGGCCTTGGTGACTTGTGTCCTCAGGGTACAATTGGATGGCATGATGCGAAAAGATAATGCACATCCAAGCTGAAAGAATAATGCCTCATTGCTCTTCAACACAAACGTTTATGTTTGGCCAGTGAATTCCCATCTCAAGATTGGAAAACATTAATTTACATAGTGTAATTGCTTGACTGCAGAAATTTAGTTGAAATCATATTTATTTAATTATTTCCCCATTTGCATAATGTCACTTTTTAATATTTCTTGAACAGTGCAATAACACTTCAGCCTCCCACACTGTGCTCAAGTCAATAAGAAATTACTTTTACTTACATAAAAATGCACAATAAAATGCTTAAATTGTTAAAACATGGGCTTACAGATTTGAAATGATACTGCACATCATTTAAGATTATTCAGTCAGCACTAGAAGTGTAAAGGCTTAGTGAGGCTTTTGAATTTTTCTCTAACAGTGCACATGTAACAAAATTAACATATTCTCTCTCTCTCTCTCTCTCTCTCTCTCGCTCTCACTCTCTCTCTCTCTCTCCATCTGATTATTTTTCCTTCTATATCTGTAATTCTTAACTCAGTGCAACAATCAATTTTGTTGGGTGGCACAGAAGTTGCCAGGTCAAGCCTGATCTCAGGTTGCTGTTTGTATGGAGATTTGTGTCTAAGCACAGAAATCATGTTACATGAAATTCTACATGAAACAAGGCACACCTGTCAAAAGTAGGTGCAGAAGCTGTGCAAGATGTGGCGAACATGAGAGTTTCTGTTCCATGTGTTACCAGATGGAATTCAGAGTATGAAGCTATTTCCAAACTGATTGGTCTTAGAGATGATTGACTGACATCTGTGGAAAACTTGATGTTACCAGACTGCACCCACGAGAGAGTGTGTATGCACTCTGAGAGTGTATATGGATGTGTTACAACCCTTTTCCCAATCCATTGACCTTCTATAGGTGGAGAATAGATGCTGCCTTGTATTTCTCACTCCAACAATCCTAAGCTTCAAATCAAAGCTTTCTGACAAATTACCACGCATGTCTCACACAGCAAACATCATTACTGCAGTCCCTGAAGCACTTCACAATTGCTTTGATGAAATACTGAGCAGCCATGAAGCAAAAATGGCAGCATCGACCAAGACAAAATTTTGCTTGTGTTGGCTTCCTCCCAAGAAGAGAGAAGATATGTACAAAACACTGGTTCGGAAGGCAACATCTTTGGAATCCAGGGCTCTTTGTGCAGCTGAGATGAGAATTAACCCTGAGACGAATTAATCAGATTAGGATTTTTTTGTGTTTAGAAAGACAAAAAGGGCTGATAAAGGCACAGCGGAGGAAGAACTTTGTAAGTTCCTTGATGATCCTGAGAAAAGCTTGCAGTCTTTAAATGTCTTTCCCTTTGTCAAGCAGCTCGTCATGAAGTATAATACCACTTTGCCTTCTAGGGCTCCTGTTGGACGTTTATTCACAGCAAAATCGCCAATGTTGATTTAACACCCAGTGTGTTGAATTTACACCCTACAGTGTTATATAAGTCCATTGGACTCAAATGAACACTCTGGGTGTTAATTCAACACTAGGGATTTTACTGTGTTCAGTTATGGGGGAAATGTCCTTACATCATCTCGTAGCAGAATATCTGATGACCACATGGAGTAAGTCCTCCTTCATTACAACAGAAGGTTTTGCCCAAAGCTAGGTTTTGACTGATTGAACAGTTTGAATTAACATTTAGTGTTTCATTGCCAAATGATGCCAACAGACTAACTGCAATACTTGGCAGGATTAAACTTTGCAGCATTTTTTAATTGAATTACACATCTTACCAGATTTTGTTATGTTTGTTCAATGTTAACATAATTCAGTGAAAATCTGTTCTGATTGTATTTGCTTGAGAAAAAAAAAGACTTTTTTCTGCATTTTCTATTGCAGAAAAATGTGTGTAAAATGCTTGTTCTACATTAGCAGAGCATTTACTGTTTTCCTAATGTCATGTATCAAGAAACTCTGGACTCTACTTCCCATCAGCCACTGCACTGCACTAGCTGTCACATGACCACCTGCACCTGACTCATGTTTTGTTAATGAGCACTTGTGTGTGTATATATAGTCTTTGTCTGCACTGTTTGCTTGTCTTTCGTTGTACTAGATTCTTGTCGTTTGTGTCTTGGTGTTTTGTGTCATGCCACGGTGTTATTCCAAGTTATCTTAGTGTCTTTGTTTCATAGTACGTTTGTTTCAATAAATGTCATTATCTGCACTTGCTTCTGGCTCAACTTTGATACGTGACAGAACGAAAGACCCTTTATCAGAAGCAGCAGATCATCAAGATGGACGCCTGGTTTGCAGCATATGCGGAGTGGTATAGAGGACTATTGGAGCAGGGAAGAAGGACAGATGAACTACTCGCTCAGAATAACCGCATGCTAGGCCTGCTGTAGCCGGACAGACCATGCACCAGGCCACACCTGGCGTTCATAAAGGACTACGCCATGCCACGCCGACAGGAGGAGGAGTCTGTGGTCAGGGCGGAGACCAACTCCCACCCTCTCTCCCATATTATGGCTCTCGCTCAGCCTTCATGTTCAGTGGAGAACGTCGCTCTGCCTCCACGTTCCGTGAGAGACGTCGCTCCATCTCCTACCGGACTCAAGGATTCCCCACTGTTCAGCTACCTCAAAGTCGCTCAGCCTCCCTGTTCAGCTGAGGTCGTCGCTCAGCCTCCCTGTTCAGCTGAGGTCGTCGCTCAGCCTCCCTGTTCAGCTGTGGACGTCGCTCAGCCTCCCTGTTCAGCCGAGGACGTCGCTCAGCCTCCCCGTTCAGTCAAGGACGTTGCTCCGCTTTCATGCTCCGCCGAGGACTTCGCTCAGCCTGCCTGCCCTGCTGAGGACTTCGCTCAGCCTGCCTGCCCTGCTGAGGTCGTCGCCCTGCCTCCCTGCTCGGCCGAGGTCGTCGCCCTGCCTCCCTGCTCGGCCGAGGTCGTCGCCCTGCCTCCCTGCTCGGCCGAGGTCGTCGCCCTGCCTCCCTGCTCGGCCGAGGTCGTCGCCCTGCCTCCCTGCTCGGCCGAGGTCGTCGCCCTGCCTCCCCTGCTCCGCCGAGGTCGTCGCTCAGCCTGCCTGCCCGGCCGAGGTCGTCGCTCCGCTCCCCTGCTCCGCCGAGGTCGTCGCTCAGCCTGCCTGCCCGGCCGAGGTCGTCGCTCCGCTCCCCTGCTCCGCCGAGGACGTCGCTCAGCCTGCCTGCCCAGCAGTGGTCGTCGCTCTGCCTTCATGCTCCGCCGAGGACTTCGCTCAGCCTGTCTGCCCGGCTGAGGTCGTCGCCCTGCCTCCCTGCTCGGCTGAGGTCGTCGCTCAGCCTCCCTGTTCGGCGGTGGACGCCGCTCAGCCTCCCTGTTCGGCGGTGGACGCCGCTCAGCCTCCCTGTTCGGCGGTGGACGCCGCTCAGCCTTCCTGTTCGGCTGAGGTCATCTCTCTACCTCTCTGCTCCGCAGAGGACGTTGCTCCGCTGTCCCGCTCCACTGAGGACGTCGCTCCGCTTCCCTGCACCGACGAGGACGTCACCCCACTTTCATGCTCTGGCGAGGACGTCGCCCCACTTTCATGCTCTGCCTAGGACGTCGCCCCACTTTCATGCTCAGCTGAGGAAGTATCTCAGCCTCCCTGTGCCGTTGTGGAAGCCACTCGGCCTCCTGGTTCTGCTGGAGACATTTTGCCCAGGGGGCCAGGACCACCAGATGGAGGACGTATAATTTTGGGCGCTCCAGGAGTAGCGCCCTTGGGGGAGGGTTCTGTCATGTATCAAGAAACTCTGGACTCCACTTCCCATCAGCCACTGCACTGCACTAGCTGTCACATGACCACCTGCACCTGACTCATGTTTTGTTAATGAGCACTTGTGTGTGTATATATAGTCCTTGTCTGCACTGTTTGCTTGTCTTTCGTTGTCCTAGATTCTTGTCGTTTGTGTCTTGGTGTTTTGTGTCATGCCACGGTGTTATTCCAAGTTATCTTAGTGTCTTTGTTTCATAGTACGTTTGTTTCAATAAATGTCATTATCTGCACTTGCTTCTGGCTCAACCTCGATACGTGACTCCTAATAAGGAGGAGTAACCCTGTTTTTTTATTTGTTTATTTTTTTAAATACAGTTACAGCTACATAACTTATAACACTACTCAGACATATTTTATTTGAATCCATAAAAAAATATTTTATGAATAAAATATTTTAAATCATATTGCTTTTCTCTTGACTTTATTTACATGTGTGACCTTGAAGTAATCCAAAAGCAATCAGATTACATTACTTTCATATTGTGATACTTGGATTATGTTACAATTTTTTGTGAAGTAATTTACAGTGAATACTGTAATGATTACATTTTTAAAGTAACCCTCCCAACCCTGGTGGTAAATGGGCTTGTGTACTCAGAGCTGTGTCACTAGGTGATGGTCCCAGTAGGGTCACCTGTGGTGAACAGATGAGGGGAGAGGTCAGAAAAAAATAATTTTTTTACTCAGATTAGGGTTTCAGGAATTACCTAGGCATGTGATAGACAGTTTTTGATAGAGAAGACCATGGAAATGAATACTGGCTTTGGAAATGTGGAGAAGGAGGAGAAAGAACCTGAGCTGGAAAGGTATAGTCAGCTTTTCATCCACACACAAGATGGATTTTGCAAAAGCTGTGCTAAGCAAATGTAGGAGAGATGTCTACCGTGGATAGTGTTAAGTGATGGAAGCAGCACTCTGAGGAACTCATTAACCAGGTGGACATGCTTGACACTCAGGAAGCAGTGCCAGAAATCTCTGGTCTTTTGTAGTCTATCTCTCTGCCTGAAGTTACTATGGTGGTTAGAAACCTTCATACCAGCAAAGTGGCAGGGAAGGATGATATTCAGCCAGAGGTTGTGATTGAGTGTTTAATATATTTTTTCAATATTACATGGAAATCTGAGACAGAGCTTTTTAACTGGCAAACTGGGATGATATCCTTATTTTTGTGTTTTAAAGGGGGGCACTATAAGATGTGTTCAAATTACAGGGAAACCTCACACAACAGCCTCCCAGGAAATAAATATGCTAGGGATCTGGAGAGAACACTTCATCCAATAGTTAAACCTAAGGTTGAGGAGAAACAGTGCTCACTTCACCCAGGTCATGGAAATGTGGACCAGCTTTTTACTCTTGCGCAGCTTTCTGCGAAATCATAGAACATTCTGCATGTGTTTTGTGAATCTGGTGAAGGCTTATTTTTACATACCTTGATATTTGTTGTGGGATGTACAGCACTGTAGTATGATTTATCTGGTTTGTTACTTAGTGTTATCTGGTCTGTGTATTCAGATATCAGACATCAGACAGAATTACAGATTGCATTACTCAGGCAATTGAGCCTGCAGGACAGAGGTACATCTCAGTTTAATGTGAGTCTGAACTTGAGTCAATTTTTCCTTGCAAGATTTTGAGAGAGGAGCAGTATTATGTCCAGTGCCACTGTCTGACAATGTGTTGTAATTACAATATGAAAATACACTCAAAACGCAGTGGAATTCGATTTGAAAGCAATGTCTAATACATAGATATGATGCTATTAATTAATAATATTGTCCCAGTAACGGAGATCATAGAAGACAGCATCTTAATGAGATATCAATCCATTTTCTGTACCACTTATCGTACACAGGGTTGCGGGGAGCCTGGAGCCTATTCCAGGAGACTTGGGGCATGAAGCGGGTTTCACCCTGGACAGGGTGCCAACCCATTGCAGAGCACAATCACACACACATTCACACACTATGGACATTTTAGAGATGCCAGTCAGCCTACAACATATGTCTTTGCACTGGGTGAGGAAACAGAGTACCTGGAGGAAACCTGCAAACTCCTTACTTATAAGTGATACACTTGCTTTTTAAATGCCCATGCTCATAATGCATTATACACCAATTTATAAGTATTAATTAGTCAGTCTTATGGTTCCATTAATGTATTCATAAAAATACAGCCTGTATTTTTATAATGTTATTATATTAGTTATAATGACTTACTAGCAATGCAGAATTATTGCTATGTCTAATAAGTTAATTATTTTATACTGTTATTGATAGTTGTGTTGTGCTGCCTTATAAATACTTATGGTGAGTTATAATACAATTGCTAACCTTTATAAATGCATCACTAATGGCTTTAAGTAAAGTGAAAGCATAGGATGCAGTTTCCATAATGAAAATGTTAAGAAATCATGAAGATGTGCTTATTCTGCATTATAAATTTCTTTGAAATTGTTTATTTGTAAATGTAACTACTGAACAATAAAGGTTTTCATAAATTAATAAAAGAAAAAGAAATCATATTAATGCAAACAGTTACAAAATTGTTGTTTTTTTTATGTTACATACCAGCAAAACATTGTAACATTTTTTTTTTAAGTATAATGTCAAATCGGAATATGTATTTCCATGCATGTGGCTGAGGATCTATAGCTTTTAACAAGTCAAACGTTCTAATCAAACAAATATTGACAAACAATTTCCTGACATCAAGAAATGCCTGAGATGAACAAATGCATTAAAAACATGTGGCTGACACACTGTGTCTCAGAATGTGCTGGCTACTGGCAAAAGTTCTCCATCATTTTTCATCTGCGAGATTGTCTCTTTGGTGGCACAGCTGATTGCAGCACAACATCTATCAGTAAATGAGGAGAGCTTCTCCACACACTCATTCCATGGAGTGATAGTGTCAAAAACATTACATTTACATTTGTAAATATAATGTCAAAAGACTTCAGGAGCAGCTCAATTCAGTTCATTAATATGATTTGTTGCATTAATGTTTTTTCATTATTTTATTAAAACCATTAATGTTTAGAAGCAACATTTACAAAAAACAATTTTAAAATTGTTTATTTAAAAAATGTTTATTTACTTGTAAATGCTACTACTCAACAATAATGGTTTTAATAAAATTATATTTTAAAAAAAACATATTAATGCTACAAAACATATTAATGAACTGAAATGAGCTGCTCCTGATGTCTCTGACATTACATTTACAAATAAATGTAAAGAACAGCTCAAAGAAATTATTGAAAGCCCAATATTGCCATGACATTCATGTTCATGATGAGTGTGTGTAAACTTCTGACCGCAACTGTATATTCAAACCAGTGCACACACTGCCAGTGGCGGTTCTGGCTTATTTGGTGCCTTAGGCAAAATCAGATCCCCCCACCACCATTTTTTTCCAGATGTTATTATACTCATTCACAGTTTCTCTTTTCATCATGTCACACACGTGCTTTTAAACATCACCCATCCCATTCTGCCTCCCGTTAATCAACGGTCAAGACTAAACCATTCCACATTGGTGGTGTACAGAGTGTCAGACTCTAGTTATCATTTATTAATGTTTTACAGTAATCCAAGGAAATTGCAACTGTATGTCACTGGTTGTACATCAGGAGTAGGGAAGCATTTTATTTAGTGATTTCACTCAATTATTTTTTTTTGCATGATGCTATTAAAATATCATTCCTCCCTTCTTTGAGGCTTCTAGCAGGTGACTTTTCATGAGCAGACAGACAGCTGCAGAGGTTTAAGGGGCACCAGAAAGGGGAGGTGTATCACAAGAAGCTGCTAAAGAATTCCTTTTCATTGAGTGGAGCACACCATGAGTGCCACACCAAACAGAAAGAGGGTGCAATCCTGTGTGAAACTGCCTCAAATTAACTGTAAAGAAGTGAAGAGCCTGTCTGGAAGCTGTGTGGGTGGGCAGCACCCCATGTCGCCCTAGTTACCTGCCTATGTGGCCTATGCCCTGCCACTATAATAGGAGTAACTGGTGTGCTGAGAATGACCTAAAAATCAAGTAATATCTGGTCACTGATGGTCCCTTTCTGTTGATAGACAGGGTAAAGGAGGACTGAAAAACTGTACAAAATTGTACATAACAGATTGGCTACAGTCAGTAATTATTTACCTACAAAATTACCTATATGGAAGGTTTACCATATAAGCTGGACACAATAGACACAAAAGCTTTTTAAAAACTAAAGCATATACATATGTGGTCTCGAGGAAACTATAATTATGAATGAATTAATAACTGACATTGCACAGTTTCTTCAACAAATTGTTTTCACAATCTCACAGTTAATGTTGTATTTTTACAAAAAGTGGTACAGATCATATTTTAGCCATCTAAATGACAATGTAAAGCAGACCTGCTTTGACCATAATCAGATTTGTAGAGAATGAAACATATGTGTTTCATAAACACACCAAAATTTTGTCAATATGTTGGAAAATCTCCATGATGATATGACATTTGACTGCTGCACAGTGGGAGAGCAGCACAGGACCATATAATCATCAGGGAGCTTGGCAACTTGACGCAATTTAGTACCGTGCTTACCCACAAGGCCCTACAATATTCTGTAGCACTAGAGCACTCATCAAAAAGACATAGAATGAACCAATCCCAGTCCCACAGAGACCACTTATCCAGGAGTCATGTTCAAAAAGATCACAGTGCAGCTGATCATGGTCCCACTTACACCATCACAGCTACCTGCTGAGGATTTGCCACAAATTCACAGACACAGAAGAATTTATTAGATAGTAACTTAGGGTTATCCATTTCTTATGCTTATTTTTCTTACTGGCTAAGGCTTCCTCATAAACAATACTTGCTCTTTTCTTATATATTCTGCATACATAATAAACATTATGACAAGCATATTATGCATTATTTATTTTAAATATAACACTTGGGTCACAACATGGAAGAAGACAACCATATAGTCATATACCACCCAATTAAAACTTGTAAATTTATACATAGGTTTACTTACAGTATGAAACCCCACAAGAGAAAATTGTGTGTTTCTGTTGCTTGTTCTGTTTACAAGGTTAATCAATAAGATCAAGGATTCTGTATTTAAAATTCCTAATAACTATACAGTATGTTATGCAGTGACTGTTGACGGTCATATTAGATGGGAGGACTAAAATATTTTATCTATCAACAGCAACAGCTTGTGACCATAGATTTATGTGGGGCAGGATGATAATGGCATAGTTTCAAACAAAATTAAGTTGAGAGGCTGTCACACTTGACTTGCTACAGGCTACCATCTAGTGAATTTTTAGAGGAACCCAGTAATTGAGAGTTGAGAATCAACAGCATACATTCATCCAGCATACAGTCTAGCAGCTCATATTAAGCAGCTTTAGACATAGTTTGTTTAAACTGTGTTTGATATAGCAGACGTGTTTCTCGTACATGAGATGAACACAATAGTGCAACTATCATTAACTAGCAATGCACCGTCATCCAGCAAACAGTCTATCAGCTTGTTTTGAGCAGTTTTAAGTGTAAATTTTTCAACTCAAAATAATATCATTGAAAGTGGTTTACAGGTTTCAGCTAAATTTCCAGCCCAACTACATCTCAAAAACTGCACGATTGACCTGCAACTAACTCAAAAATTGGGTATTGGAAATTGGAGAAATTTTTCGTCTTTTCATCAGCCTTTGTGTGTGGGAAACAAATATTTCCCAACAGACACAATGTCTGCACTAACACTTTTGTCTTTTGTGAGAAAATTTTGTTGAGTTAATTCTGATGATTTGCTCTAAAACAAAATCTTGGCGGCCTCTGGAGTATTTTTAAACTATCCCAATCTGCTGACACTGTCATTAACTGTTCTGTCCATTGCTCTTCCCCCAAGCATTAGAACATAGAGAGACCTACCTCAATGGACCTCTATTAGGGCTTATTGCAGTTCCCATATTTGATCACCAAGTATAATACTAACTCTATGGTGCTAAATCAGACAGTGAGCTCTACATCAAGAAGAAAAAAAAAACCTTGAGTTGTTCCTTTAACCAAACATCTGGATTACATATGATGGGTGGTTTAGCTGTTGTTGTGGTGTTGTTTTTTTTTATTACATTATTGGGTTAATTTGGTAACAACCCAACATTTGGGCAATGGTTAAGATGTTGGGCTACTGAGCGGAAGGTTGTGAGTTCATGCTGCTTTTCTTAAAAATAATGTTAGCCTCTTTAATATTCATAAATACTTAAAATCATCATAATCAGTTACATAAAGTTAATGGTTGATATTTTTGTTAGCTTATTGTTAGCCTGTTGTGCATATACTGTATGAAAATAACATTACGGGTATTACCAAATTATGCTATAATGATATTATTATTATTATTATTATTATTATTATTATACACATAATAATACACAAGGTAGCTCAACAGTTGGGTAATTTTTAACCTAGTAGGCTAAGTAGAGAAACATTGGTTAGAAATAGGGACATGGTGGCTTAGTGGGTAGCATGTTTGCCTTGCCCCTCCAGGGCTGAGGATTTGATTCCTGCCTGCCACCCTGTGTGCGTGGAGCTTGCATGTTTCCTCTCCCAGTCCTAAGACATGCATTGTAGGCTGATTGGAATTTCAAAATTATCTGTAGTGTGTGAATGTGTGTGCCCCAAGTCCCCACAACCCTGTGTAGGATCAGCAGTACAGAAAATGGATGGTTTTAACATGAGTTTAAAAATTTCCCAGCATTGGGAAGGTGTTATATCAACCCTTAGTTGGGTTAATAATTTAGTTGTTTTTGACCAGTGTTGAGTAAATTACTCAAAAAAAGAAATCCACTACAGATTACTAATTACTAATTTAAAATTGTAATCTGATTACATTACTGATTACTGCATGTAAAAAGTAATCAGATTACTAATTACTTTACTTTCACATTACTTTCACATACTTCTTTCAGTAATTTTAGTGTGCAGCAATGTATGACATGATCAGTTGAATTTATCATAAAACTTGCCTCAGGTGTTGTCACTGTTTGTAGGACTTACAGACCGATAAAATATAAATTTTTTCTAACTAGGCTAGTTTGGTGTCGCAAGCCAAGGGGAGGCACAGCTAAGCTATCATGATACTACTAGCTGCTACAGAGCCATGCAAAGTACATTATCTTCCCTTATGCTCTGCTCATATCATGTTCACCTAAACTGGAACTCATATAGAAGTTTACACATCTTGTTTTCCTGCTCAGCATCAAAGGATGTTGCTGTTTCAGTTTCAAACCCTTTACTGGTTGAAAAACAAACAGCGTATATCCATTTTTCCTCACACTGACTGTGTGAGCTAGTGTTTGACAAGAATTGAGAACTGAGAACGATTTTCCTGTAAACCCTGTCTGATTAGTCTCTCCTCCATTCACTGAAGATATAAAACTACAGGTGGTCTTCTTTTACTGACGTTCAGTTATGTAGTGACAAAGTGCTCCAAGTGGAGAATTATTTGGGGCTAAAGAAGAAATATTCGAGGCAAAACATGATTTATTTTAAAAATGCATTTTATTTAATATTGTTTTCTTAACAATAAATTTGTAATGTAAGTAACTTAATTATATTGACATCAGTAACTGTAATCAAATTCCATGCATTTAAAATGTAATGCATTGCATTACTGCGTTATCAGAAATAGTAATTAGATTACAGTAATGTGTTACTTTGTAACACGTTACACCCACGTCACACCCAACATTTTTAGAATGTAGAAAGCATAGCAAATCAATAAAACATTGGCTTATATCTGTCAAATAGCATTATTTTTTTTTAAATAAAATTGTCACTCAAAAGAGGCAATTAATATATCATAGGAATTTAAAATGTATCATGTTGTGAATGAGAACTTTATGAAGACTAATTTTTGTTGAATAAATGGCTTATATATATGGTGAGTCCCACCTGCCCCTTTGGATGAGGAACTGTCTACCAATAGCTCAACAATGAAACTATTAGGGATGAGCAATGCAGATAGACAGATAGGCAGAATTTGTGATTTCTAATTTTTAAGTTTTTAAAGTCCATTATGCCCTAGTTTCTCTTCCAAAAAAGCATTTTGAGTAAAATTGGATGATAGAGAGAATAATTGTTCACATACATTACACCCATGACTGTAGATCACATGTACCTTCTCAGTCACTACTGACTATGTGTTAAGGATGTGTTGGCAACAGGGGTTGAAAAATATCAACCCAAATTATCATAAAATCCTAGGGGTGTTTCACTCTGTGTAATCACTTGACACAACTGTCACTGACAGGCTGCATTAATATACTATCTGGGCTACAAATAATTCAGCCCCAGCCATGATTCTTCATTCAAATCTGCATATTTTTCTTATGACCTTTTCTGTTAAGTTTGGCTGAACAAAAGTCATACATAATTCACCATAAAACATTGCAAATAACCTGATGTGGATGCTAAAAATGAATCTATTACTGATCTTTTTAAATCTTTGATTAAAGTCCTAGCTCATTTAGGTCTAGCCAATTTATATCAGTCATTATTATTTAAATAAAGGGAAAATATTCAGGATCTACTCATTGGCCTATAAGTTAAATCATATTCATTAAAATGCAACTAACATTTTAGGCATTAGTGGCTGCTTGCTTCTGAAACCATAGGAAACAAAATGTTGTTTCACATATGCAAAGAACCATAGCAGTATTGCAAAACCTTTCAATTAACTTCCATAGTAATTCCTCAGATGTGACGGTTGTGATTTACATATCTGCAGAGGCATCTTTTATTGTCAGAGCAGGTTAGAAAAGCATTTCATGTTTGTTTTTGTGCATCTGTTGAACACAAAAGATACAGCAGAGCTTTATCAGCATACGTACAGCCATATCCATGGGGATCCAGGTGCTTCCATATGATTTCATACATTAAATACTCCTCAGGTGTCATACTCAGTAAATCAGCACAGATACTATTCATATTTCTAAAACTGCATACTGTCATTTATCAGCACAGCTCTGAAATATTGAGAAGTAGTAATTTCTCATTTTTTGCATGTTTATATTAGGTTATTCTGTTGGATTACATTTTTTTTCATTACATTTTACATGTTTTAGTCCATTCATTTTTCTGACATACAGTTATGTGAAAAATAAGTGGGGAAAAAAGAAGCTTTTTTGACATATTTTGACAAGCAAACATTTGATCATCTTTGTGCCTATTAATTAAGTTGATATACTTAAACAAAACCACAAGGAAACATAGCTTATTCAATTACTTATTCAACAGAAATATCAATAGATGTGATATTCCTCTGTGGAAAAAGTAAGTACAACCTTGGCCTCAGAAGCTACTATTTCCCCCTTTAGCAGAAATAACTTCTTGTATGCTTTTTGCATAATTGTCCACCAGTCTCTGATACTGGCTTGCTAGAATTTTTGACCACTCCTCTATGCAATATTCTTTCAGTTGCAAGATATTTGAGGGTTTTCTTGCATGTACTGCCCATGTCAAATCCCTCCACAACATTTCAATGGGATTCAAATCTGGGCTTTCCAAACCCTCCATTTCCTTTTTTGAGCAATTCCTTGGTGGGTTTGCTAATGTGCTTAGGTTCATTATCCTATTGAAAGGTCCACTTTCGTTTCAACTTAAACTTTCAGACAGATGGCCTTACAATTATCTTCAAGCACTCTTTGATATTATACAGAATTCATAGTTGAATCAATGAATGCAAGCTGTCCAGTCCCTGAGTCAGTGAAGCAACCCCAAATAATAACATTTCCACCACCATGCATCACAACTGGTATGAGGTGTTTCTCCTGAAAAGCTGTCTTTGTTCAGCACCAAACATGTCTGCTGTTACTGTGACTGAACAACTCTATCTTTGATTCGTCTGTCCAGAGCACATTATTCCAAAAGGCCTGGTCTTTGCCTATATGCTCACTGGTACTCTTTCCCTAATGTTCTTTTTAAACAGTAAAGGCTTTTTCCTGGCACTCCTCCCATGCAGTTCAAATTTGTGAAATCTCTTTCTGATTGTAGAAGCATGCACTTTGACATCAACTGTTGCAAGAAGCACTAGCAGACCCCGTGATGAAATTTTAGGGTTCTTGGAGACTTGGTTTTGCATCAGATGGTCTGCTCTTGGGCTGAATTTGCTGGGTTGGCCAGTCCTGGACAAATTGGCAGTCATTTGAAATCTGCACCCTAACCATAGATGATTTTCATTACAGAGGAATGATGTATTTCAAATAATATGATCATTTTAAAACCCTTGCCAGACTAATAGGCATCCACAACCTTTTTTTTCTGAAAGCCTTACACCTCAATAACAAAGGGAACACCAGACACTAGATGTGAGAAGTTTAAATAAGATAGGTTCCACCTGCACTCTCTAAGCAGGTTCTAATCACTGGCACCCAATCTTGAACACCTGATTTTAATTTGAATGTGATAAATGTAGGGGTGTTCTTACTTTTTTCATGTGACTGTTGTTTTTTTGTTCATTTAAAACTGTGAAAAATACTACAAAATGATTTTGTGTGTGATTTGATAGCGTATAACACCTTCATTAATAGGCACTGTTTCAAAGAGGAGCAAATGTTTGCTTGACCAAATATTAAAAATAAAAAATAAAAATCATGGGGTGTACTTATTTTTTCATATGACTGTATGTGAGCAATACATCGTTGTCGATATTTCACACCAACCATCCTTCATGGAACATCTCCTCCTGAAGTATCCTAGTAGTGCAGTATCTGGAAGAGGTCCAACCTTATGGTTATTCATGACTTTAGATTAAATAGTCTGGCACATCATTATGACTCTAGGCTTTTGAACTACTTCTAGTTAAAATATTATTTGCAGACATTTGCACAATGCTGAAGATATGGAGAAATTTTTTCCTATATGGAATGACATCTTTCAGGGGTTGTGAAGAAGCTAGCTAGACTCTGCATATCACATGTTTGGTTATTTTGTTTTCTTAGAAAAAAAAAAAAATCTTAAAACGGTCTTATAATGAGTAAATTCTATATTAAAGTGAAATTTAGGCACACTAGCCTGTTGCATATTTAAAACAGGTTAGAAGTTTTAAAAATACAAAAGGCAAATCATGTTGCTTTTACTGATGACTCCTGAAAGAATTCACTTTGTGATATGCTGGTATGAGAAATAAGCAATAGTGTTCATGGAAATAAAATAATGAATATCAAATCTTATTTTTCAGTTACTGCCTTTTATATAAGTTTACCAAGGAGCTAGCTATACATCTGTTAAATTCAGGGGCATAACCTGGCCTTAGCATTTGGGGCTGTAGCCCCGAAGATTTTTTTCCTTTTGTGCCGAATAATTCTACACTTGGAGCGGTTTGTCACTATGTAACTGAACGTCAGTAAAAGTAGATGGCAGTGTTGTAATTTTCTATCTTCAGTGAACAGAGTGTTGTATTTTATCTGCAGTGAACGGAGACAAGACCAGTCAGCCAGGGTTTACAGGCATGGAAATACTCGTGTCTTATTGGCTGACAGGTCTCAATTCTGCCACACACTCTCTCACACCAAGTCAGTGTGAGAGAAAAATTGATATAGGCAGATTTTCTTTTCTTTTCTTTTTTTTTAAACTTGGGTTGAAACTGAAACACTAACATCCTCTCATACTGAGCCAGAAAAACAAGGTATGTAAATATCTGTGTGAGTTCCAAATTACGTGAACGTGATGTGAGCAGAGCATAAGCTAACATGCTTATGTAAGCTAACAGCTAACGTACTTTGCATGGCACTGTATCATCTAAATCCATATAGTGATAGCTTAGTTGTGCCTTCCCTTGGCTAGCAACAACAAACTAGTATAGTTATCGGTCTGATAGTCCTATTTTATCTGTCTGGTAGTCCTGCAGACAGTGATAACACCCGAGGCAAGTTTTATGATCAATCCAAGTTTTTGTCCAATTTTCACATTTTTAAGCAATTAGCCCCACGTGCAAAAAAAAAAAAAAAAGGCATAAAAACTATTATTTAGAAGTAAGCTTTTAAAAGTTCTTTGATGGAGAAGAATCTGGGCTCAGCACCGCATGATTTTAACTGTCCAGCTAACGCCCCTGGTTAAATTAATCAATTTAATGTAATACAATTAAAAAAAATTAATAAAATTAATAAAAGGTACAGCCTGTAACAGAATGTCACCCACAGATATCATCATTATTGTCTCTACTACTGTAATTGAGGCATTTATTCAAGCAATTCATTACAAACAGAAACAATTATACTACAGAGAAATTTCATGTCGGAGCGGGATTTGAGCGAATTTTGTTTTACTGGTGAGCATGAGTGGTACATGAGCGGAGCGGTTGCTTGGGCCGTGAATGATTGAGCTTAGTGTCACACTGCTCTGCTTTGCTCACATGCTCTGATGCTAGTGCTCTGATGCTAGTGCATGAGTATGAGTATGGTGGCTTAGTGGTTAGCACATTTGCCTTTCACCTCTGGGGTTGGGGGTTTGAATCCCGCCTGTGTGTGCAGTGTTTGCATTTCTCCCATGCCTCTGGGGTTTCCTCCTGGTACTCCGGTTTCCTCTCCCACTCCAAAATCATGTGTTGTCGGCTGATTAGCATTTCCAAATTGTCTGTAGTGTGTGAATGGGTGTGCAATTGTGCCCTGCGATGGGTTGGCACCACATCCAGGGTGTCTCCCACCTTGTGTCCCAAGTTCCCTGGGATAGGCTCCAGGATTCCCTGTGACTCTGTGAAGGTTTAAACAGTAAAGAAAATGGAAGGAATCCATCTACTTGCATGTTTTTTGACAGTGGAAGGAAACCAGAGAAACTGGTGGAAACTGATGCAAACACAGAGAGAACACGCAAAACTCTCGATCTCAGAGTTACCTTAACTCAGGATCATGACAACACTTTACTGATCTCAAATGGAAATTAGGTATCAAACCCAGGACCCTGGAAATGTGAGGTGGCAAAGCTACCCACTGTGCCATCATGCCACCACTGAACAAAGATGTCCATTCTTAAATGTTTTCCTTTTATATAAAGAGGTCACAAGCAGATACAAGGGAGAATGAATAACAACAAAATAGCAATAACAACAAGCAGTTGCTCAGAAACTCCAGTCAGTGTCTTCCTTGTCAAATTACTCCTTATGACAAACACTAAAAAGATTGCATTAACAAAGGCAAGGAAGATAAGGGGGTCACTTTGGTTAATTTAACACAGATAGTTAACAATTCCCATCTGGCTTGACAAATGTATGGATAGACAAGTGTTCCTATTCACCAAACAATATCAAACAGAACAAAGTGTTCTCTAAGCCGCCCAGTGCCGTGGGAGTAGGATGAAAGGAAGCTAATGGGAAATCTTTCACTTCTAAGCATTTTAATAATGTAATCTAGCTCACTCCCTCTTTCTTATTCTCTCTCATTCAGTAATGCTGTCTCAAGGGGGCCACACAGAATGTAAAGCAACCAGCCACGAAGGAAGAATCTTTTGTAAAGCCACTCAATAATGAAAATGTATCATACCAAACATGAACACATTTGTGCTTCCATATTAAATGAACTATAGCTGACCTGTGTTCTCTGCCATAGCTCCATGTATAGCTTCATCATGAATTTTGCATTACCCTTTAATGGCCTAGCCTAGAGGATATTGACTGACGGAGGATCTAATTTATCATTAGAGTGGATGTGAACATGCATCAACCTAGTGAAATGGTAATCTGTCATATCCTGAGGGTTTTGACTTATGCACTCAGCTGTCAAACTGTTCAGATGATAAATTCACTTAAGCCAGATATAATGATGGTTAAGACAAGGTAGAAGTTCACTGAGGAAAAGGCAAATGCCAGGAAGTCATCTTTGTTTCTTAACTATAGTATAAAACTAATCATAAAATGGCATCCTTTAACAGGCATTTAATCACAATTGAAAATCAGCCTTATCTTTTTTATATGTATTTATTTTATTATCAAGTTATGCAAGTTGTGCTAAAGATAAAGCACGTTATATAGGACATGCAATATTTGATGCACTACAAGTAGAATACCAGTGTCAATACCAGTGAAACTGCCTTGCACAAATACCTAAAACAGTCTTTAGATTTTAGGCTTTAGCAAGGGCAGATGATGGCCTACCTGTCCAAGTGAGTAGGAAGGTGCCCTTCTGACAGTGGAAAAACAGGGAAGGGAGCATCAGTCAAACAGGGAGAAAAGCAGGAGTAGTTAGCAGCATTTAGAATATAACATACAACCCAGAAAATAATATATTCACATTTTGACCACTGCGTTTCTCACTAAATTGATTTGAACTGTCCTTCATGGCAAATTATGAATAGTAAACAAATCCACTGAAAAGTTATACCTTAATTTGGGAACATTGTATAACTGATACCAACCGTACAACACTGACTTTCATGCTTATTCAAATAAGTCCATTTCAAATTAAGGTCAATTCAGGAGTCTGGGTTTGAGACTCAAGACAAGTTTGTGACTGGGTTTTTCCATAGAGATTTACGAAAAGTATGGGTGTAGTCTTTATTGGCCTAGACTCATGTCTGCCTTTCCAATTTAAATATTGATTTAAGGATTAGGATTATGACAGTGTTATGGTAAAGGGTTGGTTTAGGAACAAGGAATATCTGGTATTAGTAGAATGTTATGTTGTTACTTTATGCATTATATTATCAATGCACATCATCCAGAAAAATAAATGACCATGTATGAATCATCATGATGCATTCATAGGCCTGAATTTATTTCTGATGTTTCTCTCAGTATCGTTACCTTTGTATTGTATTGCTTCTTGTTTTCTGTTATTGTTAATGCTCAGTGCTCTGGGGAAATGGGTCCCGCAACTTCAAAAACTATGTATTAATATATGGATTTTCTGTCTAAGGAATTATAGCCACTGGTTCATCCCAGTTCAATACTATGTTGCATACATCATTTCATGGTGTAGGTATAGGGCTATATGGTGCATGATGTGAACATTTATATGTTTTACCATGTAAACCACACCAATTAGTAAAATGTCACTTTGGCTTCTATTTTCACTGTCAATTAGCTCTTCCTATTTCAAAACAGCCTGCAGACATCCTTGCTTTAGCCTAAGGTTGTTGGTGTGTATTGTATCACTTTCTGTCAAACAGTGGATATAATAACTGAGGCACTCATTGGCATTATCACACACATCATACACCAGAACTGAAAAACAAGAAACACACTCATCCTTTTCAAGTCATTATCAGTTCTACTGCTCACCATTCACTGTCTTATTTCTTTTATCTTGGTGATTCAAAGCATTTGTCAAATGCCAGAGTATCTGATGTCAGCCAGAAAGTAGAATAAAGGTCTCTGATATTAAGCATCCAGTAGCTGTCTACACAGATGGAGCATCTGGTGGCTGAAAATTCCACAACATTTCACAACATAGTATATTCCCTTTATCATAATATCTACAGCGATGACAGTTCTTATTTACTGTGTCTTGTCTTTACAATACAACAATTGTATTTACCATCTTCCAAAGTGATTCTGGCAGATAAAATGTAGCACTGAAATTAAAATGGTGCCATCTGCGGCTGGGCAAATGGCATAATGTCTGATATCAATCACAAAAGGGCAGGAAAAACTATACCATCTGGATGCAGGTACTGCATCTTTAGAAAATAAATAAGGAAGTAAAGTTCCTTCTACTCTGCAATATTTTTAAACGTAGTGAAACCAATGACTTATTTGCACTTCTGGAGTAAGCTTTTCAGATCTTCAACAACCCTCACTCCCTTCTCTCTCTCTCTCTCTCTCTCTCTCTCTCTCTCTCTCTCTCTCTCTCTGTCTCTCTGTGCACGTGTTTGTGTGTGTGTGTGTGTGTGTGTTTGGGGGGGGCAGGTGCATTTTTATGTGTTATAAATGTGTTATAAATATAGCATTAGTCAAATATATAGACATAGATTGCTGGTAGGCTTGTAAATAGGCTTAAAACATGGCTGCTGTGGATACAATTGTATGAAATATTGTGATTTTGAAATTGTGTGATTATCATACTTAGGTATGATAAGTCCAGCACCAGATATCCCAAAAAGGGATAATATGATTAGATTTAAAGTAGGAAGGGCAGATGATAAACAAATGCTATCTTAATTTTAAATAATACATGCTTTTGTTCATTTTCTCAGCTTGTCCCAGTACAGGCGTGCTTTCTCTTCTTAAAATTAAACAATGCCTCCACCCCGTGGCCACATCTTATCATGACTATTAAGGTTCCCATGTGATGCAAGTATACATACATAATACACATATACAGGTGCATCTCAAAAAATTAGAATATCGTGGAAAAGTTACTTTTTTCCCGTAATTTAATTCAATAAGTCGAACTTTCATATATTCTAGATTCATTACACATAAAGTGAAATATTTCAAGCCTTTTTTGTTTGTTTGTTTGTTTTAATCTTGATGATTACAGTTTACAGCTCATAAGAAATAAAAAAAATCCAGAATCTAATTTTCATGATATTCTAAATTTTTTAGATGCACAATCACAATTTAATGCATGCATTAAACTGTAAACTGTTGTTTATGGGGCTACTTCCAACTTCTGCTCAAACCATGGATGCTCATTTGTTTAATTACTTGGCAAACGTGGCAAAAGAAAAAATATATATAACTAATCCCTGCAAAAGAGCACAGAAATCTTTGTAGAGACGCATGCACACATGCAGTAGAATGATGTTTGAAACAAACAGCCGAAAATCATCACATTATTACACGACATTGCCTCTTTTATTGTACTCCACATATTACGCAATTAGATCATGTACCATATAAGCACAAGATGGCGCCATTGTATCATCCTTTGTAAACTGCGAATTCCAATTGTGTGAAATGTGGCATCAATACACTGCTATTCAATCTATATCCCCATGTATATTTGTATATAATGTATATATGTATTAAAATTTAATTGGCCAAGAATTTACAAATACAACTGGGTACTCATATGGAAATATCTCTCTGATGTAAACAATGAGAATAGAGCACAGGGTTTGGAATCTGTGGAATAGAAGAAGAAATATACTGACATGAGTGCTGTCTTATTTATAACCTCATTTATTGTAATTATATCTTAGTTTATACAGGTATAACCTCAGGCAAATTATATGCTCATGTGTTTGCTTTAAACATCTTCACGGTAAGACTCGCCTCTGCAGTCCCTGAGAATCCACACCTTATTTTACATGCCTTCTATTTTACATTCATGTTTTAATGGTTTAACAGTGTAACAACCGTTAATTGTTTTTGTGAACTGTTTGTTTAAGGGTTCTTTGGATAATTAAGGGTTCCAAAAAACCTTCCATTATTTAATGGCCCAGCTTATGGCTTCCCACTTAATAAAAAAGGGGGTAACTTATATTATTTTAAGTTAAATAGCCATAAAGGCAACCTATCAGTTATTTTATGAAGGTAAACCTAAGTGTCAAATTTAAAAGTAAATGTTATGTGTATAATGTGCAGCACAGAGGAACAACCTTACAACAAAAGGGATTCTTTGGATAGACTTTTTACTTGCTTGTATTTTTACTTTAAACAATCTCTGAATAGGAAACCTTTTACTATAGTCTTATACATAGAACAATTAAGGGTTCTCCTCTTAAAATGTTAAGGGTTTAAAAAGTTATTAGTCTATTCATAAAATATGTCAGTTACCTGACAAGTAATTAATTAATTAGAGCATATAAACTATACTGCTGATCTACCTTGAACATATTGATTTTTGTTATTATTGTGTGATTTATGTAAAATATATGCAATGTATATATTTTCCCCATGACTGCTTTTGTTGTAAAGTTGTAAAATTATACTGCAATTTTACAGCAACAGAATAGTCTGTTTGCTACTGCTATCTACAGTGTAATAGATCTTAGTGAGAATAAAACATGGATCTAAGACTCAAAACAGGGGCCTTCACTTCTAAGAATTAATCTTGAAATAACCTTAGAAGACTATTTAAGACAAAAAAATAGCTGGGAGTAAAAATGTATTGGCAGTCAAACGTGTAATCAACAAGAACAACAAGAAACCAACAGCAGTCATAATAATAATAATAATAATAATAATAATAATAATAATAGCAAATTTGAATATCACGAGAACATCATGATTCATATTACAAATATATTTCTATGAAGTCTAAATAAGCTACTTATTTAATAAGCTACTTCAAGGACATCCAGTCCTGCTCCTGTCATGTCATTGTCAGCACCTGCTGTAACAAAATCCATTTCCCAATCTCCTCTGTCAAATGCCATGTCATCTGACAACCAGTCACAAAATTATAACACACTTACCTCAAGAAGTCTGATGATGCACACCTGTTCATCATCCTCAAATAACCTGGATTCAGTCAGCCTTTCACACTGCTAGTCTGATTCTGTGTTTTTGTTGTTGTTTTTTTACCCAGATTTGTTTGTTGTCTTCTCACTTTAATCTTGTCTTGTTTGTCTTTTGCTAATCACAAGACCCCCTATGTGTTATTTCAGTTGGGTTTGTTGGCTCTGATGTCTCTTTAATAAAATGATAAAACTCCACCTGAAATCTCCTGTCTGCATTTCATGACAGACAGGTTTCAACAATATATGCCAAGCCATCACAGCTCAGGCCCACATAGTAGGTGAGCAAGAACAACAAATCTCCGCCATCCACACTACCTTGCAAAACTTCACAAAGCAACTCCAGAAATTAGTGGTGCTAAGCCTGGTCACATACATGCCAAGTCCTCGGTTTAGACCCCTCATAGCCCATCCTGACAAAGATGTTGGCAATCCAGCCAAATGTCAAAGTTTCCTGCTACAATTCTTACTTTACTTTTCATCTCAAGACCACAAGAAGAAATAGCGAAAGCTGCTAACAGGTAAAGCAATAGACTGAGCCACCACAGTATGAAGGAACGGAAATTAGACTGTGCAGTCCTACAATCATTTTGTA